>NC_084732.1:88473055-88630555 GCF_033978785.1 Entelurus aequoreus
TACGGAAGCGCTCTCTTCTTCAATATGCCAATAGCCCCCACCCTTCAGAAGGAATACACAAGTCCATTGTCGTACTCTGGATGAGACAGGATGAGATAAAAAAGGAGTACTTTTACTCCCCACATTCCCAAGCTCAAGGTAACTCACAGTGCACCATCTACATGAGATGGAGAAAAAATAGAAATAGTACAAATGGAAAACAGTAGTTATTTCAAATATGACTATAGAAAGAAATAACTCTTAAATATGTATATATATATATATATATATATATATATATATATATATATATATATATATATATATATATATATATATATATATATATATATATATATATATATATATATATATGTATATATATCTCTCCGTCAATATATACTGTATATATATATGTATGTGTTAGCCCGCCATGCAAATGATCAGAATCAGAATCAGATCCTAATCACTTGGCCCGGTCACAGGTGTATAAAATCAAGTATTTAGATATGGAGACTGTTTCTACAAACATTTGTGAAAGAATGGGCCGCTCTTAAGAGCTCAGTGATTCCCAGCGTGGAACTGTCATAGGATGGTGTAAAGCACTTCGCCACTGGACTCTAGAGCAGTGGAGACGCGTTCTCTGGAGTCACGCTTTTCCATCTGGCAATCTGATTGACGAGTCTGGGTTTGGAGGTTACATTTCGGTTACACACGGTACATTTCGGACTGCATTGTGCCGAGTGTGAAATTTGGTGGAGGAGGAATTATGGTGTGGGGTTGTTTTTCAGGAGTTGGGCATGGCCCCTTAGTTCCAGTGAAAGGAACTTTGAATGCTCCAGGATACCAAAACATTTTGGACAATTCCATGCTCCCAACCTTGTGGGAACAGTTTGGAGCGGGCCCCTTCCTCTTCCAACATGACTGTGCACCAGTGCACAAAGCAAAGTCCATAAAGACATGGATGACAGAGTCTGGTGTGGATGAACTTGACTGGCCTGCACAGAGTCCTGATCTGAACCCGATAGAACACCTTTTGGATGAATTAGAACGGAGATTGAGATCCAGGCCTTCTCAACCAACATCAGTGTGTGACCTCACCAATGCGCTTTTGGAAGAATGATCGAAAATTCCTATAAACACACTCCGCAACCTTGTGGACAGCCTTCCCAGAAGAGTTGAAACTGTAATAGCTGCAAAAGGTGGACCGACATCATATTGAACCCAATGGGTTAGGAATGAGATGGCACTTCAAGTTCGTATGCGAGTCAAGGCAGGTGGCCAAATACTTTTGGCAATATAGTGTATGTATATATACAGTTTATACATACATACTTACATATATTTATATATATATATATATATATACATATGTATGTGTTTATGTATGTACATATGTGTATGTATATGTGTATATATATATGTATGTATATACTGTATGTATGTATGTATATATAAATGTATATACATATATATGTATGTATATATATATATATATATATATATATATATATATATATATATATATATATATATATATATATATATATATATATATATATATATATATATATATATATGTATATATATATATATATATATATATATATATATATATATATATATATATATATATATATATATATATATATATATATATATATATATATATATATACATGTATAGATTTCTCAGTAATTTACCCTCAGCACCCCAGTTTGACAGAAAAAACAGAAATGTAGAAATGTTTGCAAATGTATTAAAAAAATAAAATATCATATGGTCATAAGTATTCAGACCCTATGCTATGACACTCATATTTAACTCGCATATTGTCCATTTCTTCAGATCCTCCTTGACATGGTTCTGCTCCTTCATTGGAGTCCAGCTGGTTTCGGGGTCCACGTTAATTAATTCAGGGTCTGAATACGAATGGCGCTGTGATATTTCAGTGTTTATATTATAATACATTTCTGTTTTTTTCTGTCAAGATGAGGTGCTGAATGTATATTAATGAGAAATACGATTAACTTTTTCGATTTTAGCAAATAGCTGCAATGAAACAAAGAGTGAACAATGTAAAGGGGTTTAAATACTCTCCGTACCCACTATCCATCCATCCATTTTCTACCGCTTATTCCCTTCGGGGTCGCGGGGGGCGCCGGAGCCTATCTCAGCTACAATTGGGCAGAAGTCGGGGTACACCCTGGACAAGTCGCCACCTCATCACAGGGCCAACACAGATAGACAGACAACATTCACACTCACATTCACACACTAGGGCCAATTTAGTGTTGCCAATCAACCTATCCCCAGGTGCACGTCTTTGGAGGTGGGAGGAAGACGCAGTACCCGAAGGGAACCCACGCAGTCACGGGGAGGACATGCAAACTCCACACAGAAAGATCCCGAGGCCGGGATTGAACTCACGACTACTCAGGACCTTCGTATTGTGAGGCAGACGCACTAACCCCTCTTCCACCGTGCTGCCCCGTACCCACTATATTATACATATATATTAGAGGTGTGGGAAAAAATCAATTCGAATTCAAATCGCGATTCTCACGTTGTGCAATTCAGAATCGATTCTCATTTTTTAAAAATCTATTTTTTAATTTATTTATTGAAACATTTTTATTTTATTTTTTTAATTAATCAATCCAACAAAACAATACACAGCAATACCATAACAATGCAATCCAATTCCCAAACCAAACCTGACCCAGCAACACTCAGAACTGCAATAAACAGAGCAATTGAAAGGAAACACAAACACGACACAGAACAAACCAAAAGTAGTGAAACGAAAATGAATATTATCAACAACAGTATCAATATTAGTTACAATTTCAACATAGCACTGATTAAAAATCACTCATTGACATTATCATTAGACATTTATAAAAATAAATAAAAATGAACAATAGTGTCACAGTGGCTTACACTTGCATCGCAAGCACTGTGTTCAATATTTTCACAAAGATAAAATAAGTCATATTTTTGGTTCATTTAATAGTTAAAACAAATTTACATTATTGCAATCAGTTGATAAAACATTGTCCTTTACAATTATAAAAGCTTTTTACAAAAAGGTACTACTCTGCTTGCATGTCAGCAGACTGGGGTAGATCCTGCTGAAATCATATGTATTGAATGAATAGAGAATCGTTTTGAATCGGGAAAAAAATCGTTTTTAAATCGAGAATCGTGTTGAATTGAAAGAAAATCGATTTTGAATCAAATCGTGACCCCAATAATCGATAGTGAATCGAATCGTGGGACACCCAAAGATTCACACCCTTAATATATTTGCATTTCTACCTTGAATGGGAATCCGATAAGAATCCCGATGCATGATACGATTCACTAACAATAATTTTTAAAACATTACGATTCAATGTGATTCGATGCAATATGATTCAATGCAGATGTAAGCCTTGCACTGTGAAAAGATGTATCATTAAATGTATCATGTATATTTTATTCTGTTGATTTTTATTTTTGTATTTTTATTTGTTCTACTTTGTGGTAGAGTATCACATTGTATCAAAAGACTGAAAGGTTCAGATATCCACAAATCAATTGACTGGCTCATTGATATGAATGATCAGTTTGCTTTTATTTGAAGCGTGACAGTGATGCAACATTTACACCTCAACCAAGGCAGAAACAGCGGCAGCTTTGCACAGAGTGGGTGTGGGTCTCCTCTTTGCTCTGATGACAATGGAATGGACTTCATTGTGATTGCACTTAAAAGTACAACACAATGTGTCTTCAGTACAAGTCTTCAGTATATATAGGGAGCTGGAAGGGGCAGGGGACAAAAGGGGTGTGAAAATTGGTTCCCCCTGGGGCGTAAGCGGGGAATTGGGAATGGCGCTGAGCGGGCAAGATAGAGATCACCTGTATATCTGAGGCAGGGGGAGGGGGACCCCCGGTAAAGGGTGAGTCTGTTCCTGTGGAGGGCCACCTTCCTTCCCCGGGGGGCAGCTGGACACGATAAACAACCTCTCTCAGCTTCTGGAGTATCCTACAGGGCCCTGTCCATTTGCTGTCCAGCTTGGGACTGCGGCCCTTCTTCCGAATCGCATTTTAAGCCTAGACCAACTCGCCTGGCGCGAAGTCCCTTCCTCGAGTCGTCACGTCATAGTAGCGCTTTTGTTTCACGAAACTGTGGGCTGAGTCCAGTCGGTCCTGTAATTTCCTGGCGCACTCTGGCCCTGCAGCGAAGGCAGGGGCATCAGGTGGGCGGCCAAAGGTCAGCTCTGCTGGTGTGCGCATCTCTCTCCCTAGCATGAGAAGCGCTGGTGTGCACACCTCGATTCCTGGACAGCAGAGCGACATGCCATCAGCACCAGCGGCAGGTGTTTGTCCCAGTCACGATGGTGGCGGTAGGTGACAATGGCGAACAAACCCATCGCTCTGAGGGTGCAGTGGGGTAGTGCGGGTTTTGTGGATGCCCAGGCGCTCGCACAAGGCCGCAAACACCCGGGACTCAGAGTTTGTGCCTCAGTCAATGTGAAGGGACGCTATGACGCCAAATCAACTTATCATGCCCTCCACCAGGGCATCAGCGATGGTCGCCGCCTCCTGGCTACTTAGTGAAATAGTCTATGGCAGAGACGACATAGCGGTTCCCCTCGTCAGACCGTGGGTACAGCCCTGTGATGTCAATTCCCATCCTGTCCATGGCGCACCCCACTGAGAACTGTTGGAGTGGTGCCTGTGAGCGGGGCCTTTGCGGGCAACGCAGGGGTCACAGGGGCGGCAGAAGTCTTCTACATTTCTCTTCTGCCCCGAGATGTCCAGACCCACCTGCCCCATGCACTGCCTTAAGCACTGCCCCTTGCAGTCCTTTCGGCACCACCACCTGCCACTGTTCGTCCCCCATGGCCGCTGTCTTAAATGCTCGCTGCAGCACGCCTTGGGACACCCGCAGTGTGTCCCCATAGGCCCTTGGAGAACGGTGCCACTGCTTCCGATGGCGGGCGCTGCCGAGCTTCTACCCACTGCAAGACAGGCTGAAGATCTGTGTCGCCCTCCTGCGCGTACCTCCACTCAGCGTTCGTCACAGTCTGTTGTTCCCTGCAGACAACATTGTCAGCCCGACTGACGGTAGCACACTCGGCGCCCTCTGCCCGCCGCTCTCGTTCCCGTGCTTCCCTGCGCTTGCAGTAACGACATCCGTCTTCTGCACACGGTCGGCGCGCGAGACCGTGCACATTGGAGTGGCGAGCACCTGGCCGATGTTCTATTTCAAAGTCGTATCCTTGTAGCTCTTTCAACCACCTGGCGACTTGCCCCTTCGGCTCCCGGAAAGTCATTAACCACTGGAGGGCAGTTTGGTCAGTCCTAATCACAAAGGGGAGAATTTAAAGTGTCTGATAGAGAGCACCACTGCCAGGAGTTCTTGGCAGGTGACACAGTAATTCCGTTCAGATTTTGTGAGTTTCTGGCAGAAGTCTTCCACATCTCTCTTCTGCCGACCCCCAGCCAAAGCCATTTGCCTAACACCGTGTAGCCAGCCGCTACAATAAATAATATTAATAATAATATATTACATTTACACTTTTGATGATGGTAAGCTACATTTATAGCTACAGCTGCCTTGTGGGAGACTGACAAAAGCATGCTGCCAATTTGCGCCTACGGCCCCTGCGACCACCACCCAGCATTCATACACATCCAGTGACTTGGATGGCAGAAGTGGGGATCAAACCTTTAACCCTCAAGTTGCTGGCAGGGCCGCTATACCCACTGCACCACGCCGCTTACCATGTAAAATGTAGACAAGGCAAACCTGCTCCTTTTAGACAGCTCGCAGGCTCATTGATTAAGTCAATGTGTGTTTGTGAGTTTGTTTAGTAACTTTGTGCAACCAGGTGGCAGGATGATGTTATTGATCAGCAAGTGAACAACACAATTATGATGGATTATTCTCTTCCCAGTGCATAAACAACAACAGTCCAATAGTGCATTAATAAATATTAAAATGCAATAATTTCCCCATTTAAAAAAACCCCTTCACCCCCTGCAATCGTTTCTCTTATTCATATTGTCCTATCCAGCTCCGGACATTCTCATCCTGTGAGGCACTTGTGCTTAAGTCATGAATTAAGGGAGGTTCATTACTTATAAAGCAGACTTTGCCATGACTCATTATTTTATGCTTTGTGAAAAACATGTAACATGGAGTTTTTCTAACCAGGAATGAGCGGTTGGGGTTGACAGGTGAAGCAGAGCCTCACTTTTCATGATAGAAAAAAAGACAAAGAAAAAAGAATAATAAAACCATGAAATAAATATTAATATTTGTCTATTTTAAACTTTGTTATGACCATATTTTTGTATGATTACAATCTTTTTTTAACATATACTTAAAGGGGGACCTAGTAAAACTAAAATTACATTTTCTTACCCATTGAAACCTGTTTTTGTGTATTTGGGATCTGAATAATTCCTGAAAAATGTTATTCAAAACATAGAGGCATGGCGGCTGTATTCCTAAAACAATCTTGCCTTCTTTCATGCTTTCTCCAAATGAGCTGTTTGGAATTTGCCCAACTTTTGACATGTTTCCCAAGTGTGGCATCAGCGGACATCTCCATATGTCCGCCATTGTTAGGGATTGGAATTTATTTTTAAAAATTCCGGTTTCGATTCCACTTTCGATTTAACGATTCGGTTCCTTAACAGTTCTCTTTTCGATTCATATTTGGAACAAAAGAGATCAAAAAAGGTGGATTAGCATCAATTTTGTTTAGTTTAGAGGTAAGAGACCTAACAAAGCCGACAGTAAGGCACATTGTAGGAAAAAAAACAAAAAACTTTTGTGACTAAATATAATAAATTAACATTCTTCTGTAGAATTTAATCATGTGCAAATTACATAAGAATGTAACATGCAATATTAAGTTATTACATGCAAAGTGAGTTATGTCAAGCCTTTATTTTTGATGATTATGACTTACAGTTTATGACAATTTCAGAAAATGTAAGATTTCAAAAACTAAGCCATGATGTTTTTAATTATAACAAAGAAAGACAGTTAATATCACAGAGTTGTTTCACATTCAAAGTTAAACTGCAGACATGAATGGACTTTTACGCAATATTCAAATTTTATTAGTTTGACCTAAATAACATAACGACTGAGAGAAATTCTGGTTGCAGGAAAACATGCAATTACAATTGAAAATCCACCTACCGAAAATTAAAACTTTTGAAACCTAGTTGCTGCCCGATGACATTTGTCTAGCAACAGATGTGAACTGGAGCGAGTACTGGCTGCCTCGGAGCCAGTCAAAATCTGTCTCTCGTCATGCTCATCCAAATGAGAAGGCATGATAACATGATAGACGGTGCCAGTAAGTACCTGTTATATTCAGGTGACGTGCTAGCGTTACTGCTGCTGGGATGAGATCGGAGCAGTTCAAAATGCGACTTTCATTTATAATTATTGCATTCTGTGTTTTCAAATGTTTCAGCATATTGCTCGAATGTCCTTCTCTTGGTGAACGAGCAGCCTTATAATTATTACCAGTAGCACTGTTGCCATCTTTTCTTGTAAATTGTAGTCAACTAAACAGCGTTTGTTGCACCGGCATTTTGAAATCTTACGTCACTACGCAACGTCATCCCCACCCTGGAGGAACGATAAGAGAACCGTTTAAATAAATGGCAAGCAATTCCAAGAAATTGATACACTGGGAACCGGTTCTGAACAAGAACCGATTTTCTATTCCCATCTCTAGTCATTGTAGTCCAATGCTGTAGTTTAGTAGTCTGTGAGTGACAGCTAAGAACTGTCAAAAAAATAAATCGAATCCATTGATTGAAATTGATAAAACGTTTCTGTTATAATGCTTTTTAAATGTTTGTTAATCGTAAGTGTTCAATAAAGCGATTATTGGAAATCTCTTTGTCCATTTTATGATATCTGATTGACACTATTTATATTAAATAGTCACACAGTTCAAGGATGGCCTCATGAACGCCTCAGGAAGGCCAAAACATGTTTTATATCATTGTTGCGCCCTTTTTATCGATTTTATACTGCAAGTAAAGAATATGCATTTCGATTTTTGGTTGTTAATTTACAGTGGCATTAATGAGGTTTTTTTTGTTATCCTTATCTCAATGGATGATTCCAGGTGTCTCCAAATACAGTGATCAGAACAGATTTGATAGCTTTTTGGAAGTCTCTTATCATTTTATTACAAGTGGTGTAAAATGTTTTTGAGCTTCAAGTGAAATATAATGTTTCACCTGCCCGGGTCGCTGCAGCATCAGAAGTGTGTAGGGGCAAAAATACTTAAGCCGATGGGAGAATACGCGTAAAGCCAGATTTCACTGGGAACGCCCACCTTTAGAGGGGAACTGCACTTTTTTGGGAATTTTGCCCTATTGTTCACAATCTTTTTTTTTTAAAGTATTTTAAAGATGATTAGCGATTGCAAGATGCAGCTAATAGGAGTCACAACGGTGAAATGCCTCCAAAATCACTTCAAAACCCTCCGTCAACGTTTTATACACACGCTACAAATCTATATATAATGTAATAACAGACACGATTATAACAAAATGTAATATGTACAATGTTTACGGTATTTTGGTCATTTTTATGCACAGCCGGAACTAGTTATTCGGTGCATTTATTTCCGTTTCTCTAGCAGCACACTTCCGACTTCCCACAACAAATATGTTCCTACTCCTTGAATCAAGCGCAAGTGTGTTTTCTAGTCATGGCAGACTTTGTAATAGACAACAAAGACATCTATTTTTGGACAAATGAGGATTCACAACCATATCGTTTTGAAACTAAATATACGCAGGATGAACTGCTGCTTATATAAGTGAGCATGAAGAAGAGGCTGAAACGTTGGAGCAGACTGAAGCCGAGAAGAGAGTGCGACATGGTCACTCTGCAAATCTGGAACTTTTGAGCCAAGCTATGCCGAATTAATAGAGTGCCCAAATCAACAGCTTGACCAAACGGACAACTGCCCATCGAGTGGGTCACTATACTGTTGATCATGATACATGCAGCATACGCTATCGAGCTAGCTGTGTACAAAGAAAACATGAAATGTGGGCTAATACTTTACAGATACAGTAATATGATTGGTCATGTTTTTCAGTCAGTACAGATTGATGTCTTATCGCATTGTGTTGTGCATTACAAACTCAAACGCATTTCATGCTGATGTATAAGCTATCTTATCTTTTTCTGTAGTTGGCTTTTACGGCTTATATATACCTTTGCACATCAGTGTGTTAGTACGCGAGAAAAAGTGTTACTCAGTGTTCGCTCTTACAATACCAATGTTGCTACAGTTTGTTTTATTATACAGGTTACCGAATAAAGTATTGTTCAGGTTTTTTTAATGCATTTTTTAAGTGATTTAGATGTAGAATTGATTGCTACATTGCTAGCTACCAAGAACTAGACGATTTTTACATGTTTGAATGCAAAAAAAAAAAAAAAACCTTTTGTCTTCTTGTCTCTCATAATGATTGTGAACGATGGGTAAAATTTTAAAAAAAAAGTGCAGTTGCCCTTTAAGGGTTGTGTTACCCAGAGTGCGCATCTTGGATGAAGGTGCGCAGTGGCCGACTTAAGGTGAGGGGGAGAATGGCAACTTTTTCACCTAAACAAATGGGAGAATACAGCCCTTTACGAACAAATGGAATAATTGAATAATGACACACTATGGGATGCACGGAAAAGGGGACCTGGATTATTGGTGATATGTGTGTTCCTGACTACAAGTGAAATGGATTGGATAAAGATGATCTCTCCACCTTTATACTATAACGTGAATGGACACTAAAAAATGTATGATTATGTAAATAACCTGTCATAAATATTGACAGGTTATATTAATATTTATTGAAACTCATATTGTGACCACTTTATATAGGGACGGCGTGGCGTAGTGGGTAGAGCAACCGTGCCAGAAACCTGAGGGTTGCAGGTTCGCTCCCCGCCTCTTACCATCCAAAAAATCGCTGCCGTTGTGTCCTTGGGCAGGACACTTCACCCTTTGCCCCCTGTGCCGCTCACACCGGTGAAATGAATGATGAATGAATGGTAGGTGGTGGTCGGAGGGGCCGTAGGCGCAAACTGGCAGCCTCGCTTCCGTCAGTCTACCCCAGGGCAGCTGTGGCTACAAATGTAGCTTACCACCACCAGGTGTGAATGAATGATGGGTTCCCACTTCTCTGTGAGCGCTTTGAGTATCTAACAATAGAAAAGCGCAATATAAAATCTAATCCATTATTATTATTATGTGTGTGTTGAACTCTCCCTAAAATAGGCTTAGCGATGCCAAGTTTATGAAAATAAACAGAGAAAAACTGGAAAATATCAATCTCATTACACTAGTATTCATCCTGGGCCGCCTGCTGAACCTATATATTTAACCGTCATCCTACGCATGAGGGTGTATGCATACGCCAGAGTTACAGTATATTTTTGTATGTATGTGAAGTTTGCCTTGTTAAATTACGTCAATTAGTTTTGAATACATTTGTGCCACTTGCCACCCAAATTACTGATAAAATCAATTACTGCACCAATCCACAAAGTGGTTCAGTTGTCTTAACTCTGTTTCCTATCTGTCCTTAACACACCTCATTGCTGAGTTGCCAACACATCGAGAAACAAGACCAATTTTAGGCATGGGCACGTTGTCTCCCCTCAAACTCATTCCCTGACCCACCTAACAGCATTTAGTGTCTTTTTACATAGTATTTGTATGTTAATATTGACAAACGAAGCAATTGCCATGTTAAGAATGGTGAGGGAATATAAACATTGTGGATCTGCAGTTCTTCTTTCTATTGAAAATTGTTTGCTGCTGTTTAAATTTTATAAGAGACAGCAGCTGATTAAACACATACCACTGATGTGATGCAAAATTCACAGTTGTAAAACATTTAAAAATATATATATATATTTTTTGTTTGACCTTCCATTTATTTGTGTTTTTGAATGTAATATTGATGAATGATTTCCACAGGGATTACCAGTCTGCTTGCCAATGGTGTTTATACATCTGCTTATCCTCCTCATGATGTGAGTATCAACATCAATATGAAAAACATCTGTAGTAAAACCATCTATAATAGAAAAATAATTTAAGAAGGGATGTCCCGATCAGCATTTTTGGCCCCCGTTTCCGAATTTGATTGTTTGGCTTCAGATCCGATATGATTCCAAGTCCAAATCTGATACTTTGACAATAGATTATAGAACTGAAAGTGTTTTTAGCAAGTAACTGAAGTAAATTGTAAATCATTTGTGGCATTCAATGCTACGTACATTGTTTTTGGCCAAAAAAAGTGGAGTAAATAATATACTGAACAAAAATATGAACGCAGCACTCAAAGATCTAAAACTTTTACTATATACACAAAAGACCTATTCCTCTCAAATATTGTTCACAAATCTGTCTAAATCTGTATAAGTGAGCGCTTATTATTTGCCAAGATAATCCATCCCACCTCACAGGTGTGGCATATCAAGATGCTGATTAAGCTGCATGATTATTGCACAGGTGTGCCTTAGGCTGCTCACAATAAAATGTCAATCTGAAATGTGCAGTTTTATCACATAGCACAATGCCAAAGATGTCACAATTTTTGTTGGGGTCTGCAGTTGGGATGCTGACTGCAGGAATGTCCACCAGAACTGTTGCCCAAGAAATGAATGTTCATTTCTCTACCAGAAAAGCAGTCAGTACCTGGTGTGACCACCATTTGCCTCACGCAGTGCAACATACTGTATCTGCTTCACATAGAGTTGATCAGACTGCTGAATGTCGGTCCACTCCTCTTCAATGGCTGTGTGAAGTTGCTGGATATTGGCAGAAACTGGAAAACACTGTCTTATACGCCGATCCACAGCATCCCAAAATCAATCAATCAATCAATATTTACTTATATAGCCCTAAATCACAAGTGTCTCAAAGGGCTGCACAAGCCACAACGACATCCTCGGCTCAGATCCCACATCAGGGCAGGAAAAAACTCAACCCAATGGGATGACAATGAGAAACCTTGGAGGGGACCGCAGATGTCACATCTTAAGTTCATAGGAGCAGTGCAAGTGAACCAGTATAGGCGTAATATGATCAAACGTTCTTGTTCTTGTCAAAAGTCTAGCAGCAAAACATGCTCAATGGGTGACATGTCTGGTGCGTATGCTGGCCATGCAAGAACTGGGATAATTTCAGCTTCCAGGAATTGGGTACAGATCCTTGCAACATGGGGTTGTCATGCTTCAACATGAGGTGATGGTTTCAGGTGAATGGCACAACAATGGGCCCCAGGATCTCGTCACGGTATCGCTGTACATTCAAAATGCCATCAACAAAATGCACTTGCATTCGTTGTCTACAACATACCCATACCATAAGCCCACACGCACCATGGAACACTCTATTCGCAACGCATCACCAAAACGCTCTCTCACAGGACGCCACAAACTCTGTCTGCCATCTGCACTGATCAGTGAAAATCTGGATTAATCTGTGAAGAGAACACGGGTTATATGGGTTATACTTGTATAGCGCTTTTCTACCTTTAAGGTACTCAAAGCGCTTTGACACTATTTCCACATTCACCCATTCACACACACATTCACACACTGATGGCGGGAGCTGCCATGCAAGGCGCTAACAACGACCCATCAGGAGCAAGGGTGAAGTGTCTTGCTCAAAGACACAACGGACGTGACGAGGTTGGTAGAAGGTGTGGATCGAACCAGGAACCCTCAGGTTGCTGGCACGGCCACTCTCCCAACCGCGCCACGCCATCCAATGTGAGCATTTGCCCACTGAAGTTGGGTACGACGACGAACTGCTGTCAGGTTGAAATCCCGATGAGGACGACGAGCATGCAGATGAGCTTACCTGAGACGGTTTCTCACAGTTTCTTTAGAAATTATTTGGTTATGCAAAGCAATTGTTGCTGCAGCTGTCCGAATGGGTGGTCTCAGACGATCATGGAGGTGCACCTATTGGATGTTGAGGTTCTGGGCTGGAGTGGTTACACGTGGTCGGCGGTTGTTAGGCTGGTTGGATGTACTGCTTGTGGTAGAGAAATGAACATTTAATTCACGGGCAACAGCTCTGGTGGACATTCCAGCAGTCAGCTTGCCAACTGCACACCCCCTCAAAACATTTGACATCTGTGGCATTGTGCTGTGTGATAACTGCACATTTCAGATTGGCCTTTTATTGTGGGCAGCCTTAGGCACACCTATGCAATAATCATGCTGTTAAATCAGCACCTTGATATGCCACACCTGTGAGGTGGGATGGATTATTTTGGCAAAGAAGAAATGCTCACTAACACAGATTTAGACAGATTTGTGAACAATATTTCAGAGGATGTATGCATTTTGTGTATATCGTAAAAGTTTTACATCTTTGAGTTCAACTCATGAAAAATTGGAGCAAAAACAAAAGTGTCGCATTTATATTTCCCATCCATCCATCCATCCATTTTCTACCGCTTATTCCCTTTCGGGGTCGCGGGGGGCGCTGGATCCTATCTCAGCTACAATCGGGCGGAAGGCGGAGTACACCCTGGACAAGTCGCCAATTCCTCGCAGGGCCAACACAGATAGACAGACAACATTCACACTCACATTCACACACTAGGGCCAATTTAGTGTTGCCAATCAACCTATCCCCAGGTGCATGTCTTTGGAGGTGGGGGGAAGCCGGAGTACCCGGAGGGAACCCACGCAGCCACGGGGAGGACATGCAAACTCCACACAGAAAGACCTCGAGGCCGGGATTGAACTCACGACTACTCAGGACCTTCGTATTGTGAGGCAGACACACTAACCCCTCTTCCACCGTGCTGCCCATTTATATTTCTGTTCAGTGTAAATAACTACACAAAAGCAAAAAAATATTTTGGCTCATATCAAAAAATGGGTTTTTGCTCTCGAATTTTGTCCAGAATGTAACAAAAATAACGAAAACCTATTTTGAGATAACCAAACAAAATGAATCTAATCACTGTAGTATCGACCACGTACTGGTATCATATTTGGGATTGTTACTTTCGATATTTTTATCGATTTGGTCACACCTGTTTCCATTCAAGAGCTCAAGCTTCACGGTTAGTTGCTACTTGTTACTTCTTACAGTGTGTAGTGTTGCATGTTTAGCAATAATTGGCCTGTAGTCCTAATGTGATAAATATACTTGTAATTTTTTGTATATATTCTGTCATGGATGCAAGAACTACTAAAAGAGGCCGCTGCACTGTTTATGGACATGAGCAGCGCAGATACGTGTTTGTTCCAGCTTGCTTTACATTCTTGTCGGTGTTCTGGCAAGACACACATCCTCCTGGAATTTCCACACCCCCTGCATATGTGTAAAAAGGAATACAAAAATGCCATTGTACATCCCTATGCCTGCATCCTTTTCCAAGAAATCTTTAGCCATGTGAACACGCGGACACAGCTGCAGTAAACATCATTAGCTGATTTCCGATCATCTAAAAAAGGCTAATATCGGCCACTGATTCAATCCCATGTTTAGAACATCTCTAATTTTAAGAAACGTGTGACATCTGTTAAACAAATATTAATTTTGCTTGAATTTTACAGGGGGACATTGAGGGAGTGAATGCTGAACCAAATGACAGAAAGGTAACCTGATATAAATAACTATAAAATAAAAAATTCAACTGGAGGTTTATGCTTTTACAGACATTTTTCATATGCTCTTCTTTTTTTTTAAATCCTGTCCAGCTGCTTAGGCAAATCATATTGTTGATGTACAAAAGTAGATGCCCATATCAGCTATACAGATTTATTTTACAAAAGAGAAGTGTGGGATACTTCCCTTGGTGCCTTATTTGTATTTGACTTTATTAAATGGATTTATATTATTATTTGGCACAGCCGGGCCGGAGCAGGAGGGGATAGATAGAGAAAAAAAGAAAGACAAAGGGGGACAAGAGGGGGATAAGACAGAGAGACAACAACAACAGAACAGCATCAGCAAATATGATATGTTCAAATATGATGGTAAAAGTGAAAGCAGAGAAGCAGTTAGTGAAGTAAATATTAATAACACAGAAATGACAATGAACATTATTATACTACAAATGGAGCAATACATATACCAATAGCAATAGCACTATTGATAATGAATAATAACAATAATTACCTCTATTATCAACAATACAATTGTTTCAAATGCAACAATTCATATATGTAATGATAACTTGAAATACAAAAGAAAGCACAAAGAGGGGAAGCAAGAGAAGCGAACTGTATTAATCTTGTAGATTGTTATAGTAACAATAGGTTAAGCTTTTTCAGTGTGCCCTATGTTACCCAGTTTCCAGTTTGAGGGGAACAACGTTAATATATGTTTGATGAAACGTGGTTATATGCGTGACTGTATGTATGCATATGTGCCTGCATATGTACTGTATGTATGCATATGTGCCTGCATATGTACTGTATGTTTATATGTATGTTTCTACAGTGAACGTGCGTGGATGTATGAACTTTGAGTGTGTAGGTATATACTGTATTTGTGTATGTATGTGGGAGCGTAGGTACCATTGTGTGTGCGTATGTATATATGTATGAATAATTGTGTGTATGTGAGTATGTACAATACATTTGTCTGCCAGTATGTGTGGGAACCAGAGTAGATAGAGATGAAACATCCAGCAACTTCCCCATGAGGGAGGAAAAAATAATAAGAATAACAATAATAATAAAATAATGATAAAAAATAAAATAAAAATGAAAATATTAAAAAATAAATTAAAAGAAGATCACAGACACGCTGGCACACAAGGTCACTACCACAGCAGCTGGCCGACTTGCAGCATTGCGGAATACTTTGCAGTCGCCACGATAGACAAGACCAAGACGGGCATCCAGAAGGGGTGGACGGTGGGACCCAGGGGCCCCAGACATGCAGCACGGCCACAGTAGCCTGAGGCGCCGAACCCCCCCAGGTCCGGCCGCGCATCCCCCACCCGGCACGACACCGGGCGTGAAGGACGGTGCGACAGAGCACAAGGGCAGGCCCAAGCCGACACCCGACAAGCCAACCAACACGACAATAAACGAGAACGAAGCCTGCAAGTTCGCCAGCCCCGACAACAGCGCCGGCCACCTGCCCGCACAGGACCCAGCAGCCACGGGCGCCCACTTCACAAACAAACGGCAGCAGAAACAGCGGCTGCAATACCCCCAGACAGCCAGCCCCACCCGATTAAATCAAAGCGATCGAAAAGCTGCGACCGACAACTACACACCAACAGGATCAATGCGACCAGCCAGCGCCAGCTCGGTAGTCAGCCAGAACGCCAACATGCAAACAAGAGACATTAACACCTCCCCCAACAAAAGACTCCGCCCCCCAAACCCAAACCCACACAAACACACCACCGCCCAAACAACCGAGACACAGATACCAGACAAGAGGGCCGCGCTGCCACCGCATCAAGTCACCAACACAGACCCCCTTTTTCTTCACAGCTGTGTGCGTCTTTGTCAGATAGCACGTCTTTCTGACACATGCTAAATAAAATGCTAAATATTGCTCTCAAAACAGCTGAATGCCAACAACTACAAAAATAACGGAATATGACAGATTCTACAAGAAAAAGTAATAACATTCAATGACTATCACCAAAAGGTTTTTACTTGTTAGTTTTTTTCACAACACCTACCCTTCCTTCAAACAGGAAGGGAACTTAATGTAAACATTTAAAAGTTATGGTGTGAATGAACTGTCAGTAAAACACAATGAGAAGAAGTAGGATTCAGATTTGTGGCCATGCCAGCAACTTGAGGGTTCTTGGGGTTCCACCTTCTGCCATCCTAATCACGGGCAACACACTTCACCCATCTTGCTCCTGATGGGTTGTGGTGAGCGCCTAGCACGGCAGCTTCCGCCACCAGTGTGTGAATGTGTGTGTGAATGGGTTAATATGACGTATAATGTAAAGTGCTTTGGATATTGTGCAGGTATAGTAAAGCGCTATATAAATACAAGTAGGCGGTTTCCACAGCCGCAGCCAGCTTGGGCATAGATTGCCGTCAACAAACCACCCTGGGGGGTGAAACCTCAAAGGGACCCTCCAGATTCACCTGATGCAGGCTGGGTATTCTGTGCTGCAGTTTTGGTGCATACGCACAAACAACAATCATGACCCTTTCCGTCGGGAAATAATCATCTCGTCTACTGGGAATGACTTAATGCACCAGCTGGGTGCATGTAAAGCACTTCAACAACGTTGACTTTCTTGAATCCAAAGCAAAATCACTTGATCCTGGCAGTAGTCTGGTATTAAAGTATTCAACTCCTTTCTTGCGTCAGTTTCAGCAAGACACGTATTGAATAAACCATTGGGTAGTTGATTGAATCGCTGATAAAAATCTGTCTTGCCGGCCTGAGTTTGTATATCAGACAAAGGTTTGAATACTTGATTATGTTATGTCAACTGAAGCTGATGCTTTTGTAAAAAAGTGCAACAGTGATACCTTAAGGTTTTTTTATCATGTATTTTAATAGTCTTTTTTTAGACAGACTAAATGTTTTAGTGCTGTTTAGTTTGCCTTTGACCAGGTTTAAGACAGTAGCTGACTGGCAGGACTTTTGCATGCATGAACATTTTAGTCGCTGCAGTAATAAATGGGATCTTCTGAAACAGAAATTTCACACTATTTAAGATTTTTTTTTATCTGTATTTAAATGTGTTTTGAGTCTGTCACAACACCAAAGCATTTGAATTCTCATACAACCTGATTTTCCCCATTCACATAAATATCTGTATTAATATTTAAAACATTAAATTTAGAGAAGAACATTGCAACCGTTTTGTTTACATAACATTTTAGGCATGATTGGTAATGACATTATACTCATAGCAATAATATACTAGTGTTGCTTGCAGACAGAGATACTACTTCATTTGTCAAGTTTGTCATAGTTTGTATTGCATATAGTGGTTATAAATGTGTTTATAATTACTGCCTACTTCTCTTCGTAGATATTGTATGAGCAGTGGGCCAGCTACAGTGTCTTCTACAAGTATCAACCAATTGGATTGATTAGGTAAGACCCAATGAAGTATTCCTCATAAACTAGGGAGTTATAGTCACTTCATAGCCCACACTTTTAGAATTTGACTGTTGGAGAATGTTACTGTAGGTGAATCAACCATTGAGACACAAGGCTGTCATACAATGATTGCATTACAGTTACAGTCATTCGAGGGTGGGTAAACTTTACGACTTGCAGGCCACAATAGGTTCAATCCAATCCACTTTATTTGTATAGCACATTTAAAAAACAAAACAATACACGTTTCACAAAATGCTGCACAGTAGTTAAAACACACATATCAGCAGTATAAAATATAGGACGGTCTAGTGTAGAATACATTTGAATAAGTAGCGTTCTACAATTCGGCCCAGAATCTACATGTATCAAGAATTTTGGCTTTACGATCTGTAAGTTTTGGCCAAGTTTAACTTGTTTGTAGAAGTCGCTCTCTTTTTTAAATCAGTATAAGCATTTTTGGCTCCCTGTTTAAATTCCAAAGCAAAGGCTTCCATTGCACTCCTGACACTTCTCAGCTGCTGTGACGCAGTCCCTTGAATTACCATGATGACATGTATATCACCGGAAAATCTTCTAGAAAATGCAAAAACTGTTTGTTTCAAAAAATGTTGAATTATTATAGCGCACATGGTTCATTACTTATGGTGATATTGCACATCTTGTAGCGATGACAGCTTTTGTGATAAAGAATTTTGGTCAAATAATTTGCAAAATTAGCTTGTTGTAGTGAATTGAGTGGTTGACGGGGAAACTAAGTCATGGACATACTACTAGTATTTTTCTTGTTTGTTTCTTGTCCACAGGAAGTATTTCGGAGAGAAGGTTGGATTGTACTTTGCCTGGCTGGGAGTCTACACACAGATGTTAATCCCTGCAGCCATTGTTGGAGTTATCGTCTTCCTCTATGGCTGTGCCACAGTGGATGATAACATACCAAGGTATATATTATTACACATCTACTGTTATGATCCATGTTCACAGATACAAATATACATAAATTAAATTGAATAAACAATACTTTAATAATTACACTAACACAAAAGTAAGTATCAAGACACCTTTTTCTATCGCAGGAACGTTTATAAGAACTTTCCCCATTTACCCTGGTTAATGATTGTTTCCGCCAAAAACTACCTAAGTAAATAAAGTTCCACAACGGAATTTTAGAGGGGCGAGCTGTGCTGTTCAGCGCTGATTGATTGAACGCAGTTGGGACGTTTCTTAAACTTTACATTCAAAATTTCATCCGCCATTACAGTATGCAGGGAAAATGTGTTATTTTATTTCTAGTATACATTAATATTTATATTACAAGATACTTGAACATTGGATAGAAAGATGAACAAAAGAAGAAACTTTTTACTTGTAGAACATTACTAGTGGTTAGAGTGTCCGCCCTGAGATCGGTAGATCGTGAGTTCAAACCCCGGCCGAGTCATACCAAAGACTTTAAAAATGGCACACATTACCTCCCTGCTTGGCACTCAGCATCTAGTGTTGGAATTGGGGGTTAAATCACCAAAAATGTTTCCCGGGCGTTGCCACCACTGCTGCTCACTGCTCCCCTCACCTCCCAGGAGGTGAACAAGGTGATGGGTCAAATGCAGAGAATTTCGCCACACCTAGTGTGTGTGTGTGACAATCATTGGTACTTTAACTTTAACTTGCAGGGACTTTTGTGTGGCATCTGCTTGCTGAAGAACGCTGATTCGTCGAACTATCTTGCAGTGATTTAACTCAGCCGCAGTGTATGCAGTTTAACGTTGTGTATTAATTTTTACAAACTTAATGTTGGTATGCGAAGCTATGATAAGTAGACGGTCTATTTTAAACGTATTTACGGAGGAATATAAAGAATTCAGCCGGACTTCGAAGTGGCGACTCCAGGTGCTCACTGGTACTTTGTTGTTTGAGTATAAATGCAAAGTCGAGGTAGCGGTAAACGAGTGGAACGAAGGTAAAGTCCAATTGAGCGGAAGCCTTTCCCACTGTTTGACAATGTGGACAAAAGCCTGACCTTTTTTATGTACTGAATGTACAATTCAGTACACTTTGTTTTTAAAAATTTGCTTACACTTTAGTCAAAGAACTGAGACCTATTTTTGTCTGTTAATTTACATTGTATCTGTAGAATTATGCTAAACCACTCATCCATGTGACATCAGCCTGATACTAGCCCTGAACTGAAATGAGGTGGAAACATAAACCACACAAGTCTACTACTTTGTATTTTGTATGGAGTATGCATGTGCATGTAGTGTGCCCCATAACTAGGGCTGCAACTAACGATTATGTTGATGGTAGATTAGTCAACGATTGTCTTAATGATTCGTTGACTAATCGGAGAATAAAGTGGACACATATTTAATGGCTCTAATTTTTCCATCGACTTCTAAGCGCAGCTCAAGTTATTTTTGGCATGTTCTTACTAACAATAAAGATGACTAATTTATTCATAAATATGTATTTATACTGTAAATGTGCTGCTCATTCAGCTGTTACAAAAATTAAAATGACTAATAAAATGTCCATTTAAAAGAAAGGAAAGGCAAAGTGGTAAAAAAAAAAATAATAATCTTGTAACATGCACCTGGGGATAGGCTGATTGGCAACACTAAATTGGCCCTAGTGTGTGAATGTGAGTGTGAATGTTGTCTGTCTATCTGTGTTGGCCCTGCGATGAGGTGGCGACTTGTCCAGGGTGTACCCCGCCTTCCGCCCGATTGTAGCTGAGATAGGCTCCAGCGCCCCCCGCGACCCCGAAGGGAATAAGCGGTAGAAAATGGATGGATGGATGTTTTTTTTTAAATAAATAAAATAAGAGCAAATTAAAACAAACAACAAAACAGAAAATCTAACTTCCTCAAAAAGAAAATAATTGTGTGATGTTTAAAATGCTGCACACTGGTATATTGATTATTGATAAACTCTTGGCATGTTAGCACTCTAATAGACTCAATGTGTAGAATTATGTGTGTACGTGCATATATGTATATAAATGTGCATATATGTATATATATGTGTGTGTGTATATACATGTATACATTTTTTTTTTTCCCGAGCGCTCTCGGGGCCTGCTGGGTCTAGTCCCTGCGTCTATCGTGGCAGCTCAACGCGCTACATGGTATTCTGCAGTGTTGCAAGGCTGCCAGCTACTAGGGTAGTGACCTTGTGTTTCAGCAGCGTGTCTGTGATCTGTTTTTTTGTTCTTCTTCCTCTTCCCTTGGCATTTGCTGGATGTTCCATCTCAATCGTTGGGCGGTCCTGCGGCGGCCGACTTGGGTGGAGGTCCAATTGCTGGTGGGGCGGGGCGGTCTTCCCGTCCGGCTGCGGGAAGTCTCTGGGCCCCTCGGGGCGACGTGTCTTATGATACCTCCGCAATGGTGCCTGTTTCTGTGTATGTGTGTGTGTGTGTGTGTGTGTGTGTGTGTGTGTGTGTGTGTGTGTGTGTGTGTGTGTGTGTGTGTGTGTGTGTGTGTGCACGTGTGCTAAATGCTAACGTGCGGTTAGCATTTGTTACAGTGCTTTTTTTTATGGCGTTGCAAATTGACACTGCTTTAAAACGTACTTGAATTGATGTAGACTAAGTTTAGCTGGCTATATTTAGTTAAAATGATAGTTATTTTTCACACAACTTCTTCTCACTCTTGTTAGTGAGTTAGCAAGGTAAAATCTAACAGTACTCTTACCAAGACTGTGTCTGCATCTTCCTTCCTCCAAATGTCCGACATCATGTCTCTTTAAATGCTGGCGTATTACAGATGTACTGCCATAAAAACAAGGTCAGCTTTGCAAAATGAGCTAAGTATTCATGTTTTTAACAAGAATAAGAGAAAGTATCCTCAAACTTTGCATGTTATCACTGGCTGTGTTTTTGCGAGTGACCCACTTCCGACAGAAAAACACAAGTGATGTCACGACTATTGTCGACAAATATAATTGTCTGCGACAAATTTTATAGTGGACAATATCTCAACTAATTGTTGCATCCCTACCCACAACAAGAGGATAGAGAAAAAGAATCAGAATCAGAATCAGAATAGTTTTATTGCCATTGTTTGAGAACGGGTTCACAAACTAGGAATTTTTCTTGCAATCGTGCAACATAAAACACATATAACACATATTTGGTAATAAAAAGAGCTGTAACTGAGCTATCAGATCTTGTTATAGACTTAAAAGGAATTCAAGGAGCTACTGTTAGGAGTTATTGTTCATGTGCCTGATGGCCGAGGGGAAAAAACAGTTCAGGTGGCGTGAAGTGTGGGCCTGGATGAAGCGTAGTCTCCTGCCTGAGGGGAGAGGGGAGAATAGTGTGTGTCCAGGGTGAGAAGAGTCAGCTGTGATCCGAACCACACGCCTCCTGGTCCTGGAGGAGAACAAGTCCTGGAGGGATGGGAGCTTGCAGCCAATCCCCTTCTCAGCAGCATGTACGATGCGCTGCAGTCTATGCTTATCCTGGACTGTGGCGCCGGGGAACCACACGGTGATGGAGGAGGTCAGGATGGACTCGATGATGGCTGAGTAAAACGGCACCAGCATCTCGGTCAGCACCTTAAGTTTCCTCAGCTGCCGCAGGAAGTACATCCTCTGCTGGACCTTCTTGATGAGGGAGCTGATGGTTGGCTCCCACTTGAGGTCTTGGGTGATGGTGGTGCCCAAAAAACGGAAGGAGTCCACAATGGAGACGGGGGTGGGAGAGTCAATCAGGGTGAGGGGGGATGGTGGGGCTGTGACTTTCCTGAAGTCCATGATCATCTCCACCGTTTTCTGGGCGTTCAGCTCCAGGTTGTTGAGGCTGCACCAGGACGCCAGCCGGTCCACCTCTCTCCTGTAGGCGGACTCATCGCCATCCGAGATGAGCCCAATGAGGGTGGTGTCATCCGCAAACTTGAGCAGTTTTACGGACTGGTGACTGGAGGTGCAGCAGTTTGTATACAGGGAGAAGAGCCAGGGGGAGAGTACACAGCCCAGAGGAGTACCAGTGTTCGTGGTTCGACTGTCCGAGACAATCTTCCCCAGCCGCACGTGCTGTCTTCGGTCTGTCAGGAAGTCATTGATCCAACTGCAGAGGGAGTCGGGCCCGCTGAGCTGGTAGAGCTTTTTCTCGTAGCAGTCCAGGGAGGATGGTGTTGAAGGCAGAGCTGAAGTCCACAAACAGGATCCTAGCGTAGGTTCCTGGGGAGTCCAGATGCTCCAGGATGAAGTGGAGGGCCAGGTTCACTGCATCATCCACAGACCTGTTCGCTCTGTAGGCGAACTGCAGTGGGTCCAGGAGGGGGGCGGTGATGTCCTTGAGGTGGGGCAGGACCAAGTGCTCAAAGGACTTCATAACCACAGGCGTCAGCGCAACCGGCCTGTAGTCATTTAGTCCTGTGATCCGTGCTTTCTTGGGGATAGGGACAATGGTGGAGGTCTTAAAGCAGGACGGCACGCGGCATAGCTCCAGAGAGGTGTTAAAAATGTCAGTGAAGACAGGAGCCAGCTGTTCCGCACAGTGTCTGAGAGTGGAGGGGCAGACACCATCCGGCCCGGGGGCCTTCCGCATATTCAGCTTCAAGAACTGCCGGCGTACATCCTTTTCTCGGATGGAGAAGGCCTTTACAGTCCTATGATGTTCTTGGAGTCCTGTGATGTCCTTGGAGTCCTTTAACTCCTTTAATAAAGTGCTGGCATTGGTGGGGAGGGTGATGGTGGGGGGAGCAGGGCTTTGATGAGCTGAAGGCTGTTCATGACGACAGTAATGTGTGTTGAGGCCCTGAGCGAGAGTCCGGTCATTCTGGGCCTGGGGGGTTTGGGCTTTTAGTTCGTATGGCCCTTAGCCCTCTCCAAACGGCCGCAGAATCATTGGAGCGGAAACTGTTCCTGTAGACCATGGGTGTCAAACTCTGGCCCGGAGGCCAAATCTGGCCCGCCGAGTAATTACATTTGCCCTTGAGACAATATCAAATTAACATTAGATCTGGCCCGCCGGTATTAAAACAGTGTCATTGCCTTTAACGTCCTCTCGTTCGCTTATCCCCCCAAAAACGGCCTGCCAGCCCAGTCACACAATTTATTCGGCTTTTACACACATGTATGGCTGCAAGACATATTTATACGTAGTCAACAGCCATACAGATCATACTGACGGTGACCATATAAACATTTTTTTGATACTGTTACAAATATGCGCCACACTGTGAACCCACACCAAACAAGAATGACAAACACATTTCGGGAGAACATCCATACCTTAACACAACATAAACACAACAGAACAAATACCCAGAACCCTTTGCAGTACTAACTCTTCAGGGACGCTACAATATACACCCCCGCTACCACCAAACCCCCCACCCCCAACCCCGCCCACCTCACGTGCCGTATCACACAGAGGTGAGATGGTTAAGCCGTGGAAAAGTACTAAACAGATTTTTTGAGCTGCGTGAAGAAATATGTCAGTTTCTGCAAAAAAAATCTTATAATTAAAAAAAAAAAAAAAAATTACATTTAAAATTTTTTTTTTTAAATTATAAGATTTTTAGAACAGGCCAGTGGGCGACTCATTTGGTCCTTACGGGTGACCTGGTGCCCGCGGGCACCGAGTTGGTGACCCCTGATGTAGGAGAATTAAGGGTGGTGGAGTTTCTTTTATACAAATAAGGACTTTACATTTGTTGAAAATAAACATCTTAATTTTAAAGTTTTAAATTTAAATCAACATAGAAAAAACACAAGACACACTTTCAATCAGTGCATGAACCCAACCCCCCCCCCCCCCCCCCCCCCCCATTCACACTCATCCACACCCACTCACACAAAAGGGGTTATTTCTTTCTGCTACCAATATTCGGGTTCCCACAACATAGACAAACACATCTGCAAGGGACACAGTCCCTGAAGCACACATGATTGTATGTGCTGCTGGTCCACTAACATTTTCATTAATTACTATTTTTTATGTAATTATTTTTATATTGTTTTACTTTCTTTTTTATCCAAGAAAATGTTTTTATTTATTTATCTTATTTTATTTTATTTTAAAAAAAAGGACCTTATCTTCACCAGACCAGGTTGTCAATGAAATTAGATTTGTTTAAAGGGTTTTTAAAACCAGGTCCAGTCCAGATAATGTCCAAGTCGGACTCAGCAACACACACCTTCATTCATGTACACAGAAAAAAAATAGGGAACACAACAGATTGCATATAATTTATAAACAAAATTACATTTTCAAAATAAGCATTTATGTACAGACCAGATTATGTCCAGGTCACTCAAATTAGGGAACACAACAACAGATAGCATATAACCTATAAACATAATTATACTTTCAAAATAAGCCTTTGAAAACTTCCCATCTTTTTTTATGTTTTTTGGCATCATTATCGTTTTCAAACATATAACTTTCTAAAGTTAAAAAATACTGAATAAATGTTTTAAAGAAAGTAATACTAAGTGAATATCTGTTTTTGGCCTTAAAAATAAACCTTTTACCGAGTACTATAATTAAATTGACTAAATCATGACTGTCAATGAACTCTTCTAAAATAACAGAAACCACATCAAGCTTCATAAACAAACCAATCCTTAAACACATTTTTTCAACTTCCACCCAAAACGAAGACACAATATGACAATACCAAAAAAAATGCAGGGTGGATTCAGACTCCTGACAACAAAATCGTCAATCATCTGACTCTGTCATATTCCATAATTTTAACCTTTTCCCCGTGGGTAAGAAGTTATAAATAATTTTAATTTGAAAATAACGATTTTGCACATCGATAGTAGTTTTATAGATTAGTTTGAATATGGCATCCCATGACAACGGGCAGTCAAAAAAGTCCTCCCATTTTCCATATGTGTTATATGGGGCATTGAGCTTAGATCTTCCATATTTTCTGTAACAACAACACCAAGTATGTTAACTGGTCCATCTGTCCACAAACCAGGATCTTTGCATTCCATTCTAAAGGACGTTCCCTTTAGATTTCCGATCCTTAACATTTTACATTTATCATAATTAAGCTTAAGGCCAGATTGCTGTGAAAATATGTCCAAAAGATTAAGAAGGTTCTGCAAACAATGAGGAAAAATATTATCTTTGTGAATCAGCATTTTCTGACATGAACTTCATCAAGAACAAACACAGAACACGCCTCACTGATGCACATCTGCAAGACTCACTCAGAGTTGCAGTGTCAAGTTACACACCAGAGTACAACACACTAGTTAACAGCATGCAATGCCAGGCTTCCCACTAACTGATAAAGAAACAGATAACAGATTTGGTGTCCAGTTCAAAGTGTGACATGATTTATTTAAAAAATTGAGAGTTGACTTTTGTATTTTACATGAGTTATTATTTGTACAAACATGGTGCAAAGTAATTTATGATTTGTTAAAAAATGTTAGTGGCTAGCTAGTTAAAATGGGATATTGTGATTTCACAAGACTGTCTTAGAAGTGATCATTCGAAAATGTTCAATTTGAAAAATGTGCAATTAGAGAAAATATAAAAATAAAGTGTTGCATATTGATATTTATCTGTTTCTATACATATTTATTGTGAGAAATCATTAAGATGATCAGTGTTTCCACAAAGATACATATACAGTAATTAATTATTAATAATAACATCGAGTTAAAGGTAAATTGAGCAAATTTGCTATTTCTGGCAATTTATTTAAGTGTGTATCAAACTGGTAGCCCTTCGCATTAATCAGTACCCAAGAAGTAGCTCTTGGTTTCAAAAAGGTTGGTGACCCCTGTCCTACATTAATGTACAGCATGACATTGAAGTAATGAGTAATGTTGTGCAATATCCTCAAAGTGCCAGGTTTTAGATAAAGCAAGCACAGACAATCAGTTTTTTAAAATTGCTTTAAAAAAATAGGAAATTAATCAAAATTTTGGGGTAAACTACATATATTTAAAATTTTTACACATACTTACATTTTTGAACAAGGTATTGAACTCAGATTCATTGTAACAATTACAAGTATTGTTCGATGTTAAATTGAGACATTTTATCAGGATCAATAGATTTGTTATACGACCCTTCTTTATCATCAGTGTCATATGGACTAAAATCCGAAACGTCCGTTTAACAATTGGTTTTAAGAGTCATAGTAAAAATGTAACACTTAATTTAAACGTGGAGGTTGTACAACCAGTTAATCATACTTCAGAAAGGCATTACCCTTTGAGCTAAGGCAGTAGTTCTTAGTGTTTCATGCAGCCTGTTTCAGAGAAGTAATCATTATTGAATATGTTTGTGCCTCTAAGGCAGACCTGGGCAAATTAAGGCCCGGGGGCCACATGCGGCTCGTTGAGCTTTTCTATCTGGCCCACCGGGCATTCCCAAATATTTTTTTTAGATCTTTAAGATGGAAAGTGTAGCTGCCATTATGATGTGCAGTCATGTTTTCTAATGACCGTAAGTCTTCAACTATACAAAGTATTTCAATGGTTGGAATCTGCGCTTATGGATGATATACCAGTTACTATGGTAATCTAGTTAGTTACTATGGTCATCTAATTAGATATGGAAGGATATTTTTTACAACAAAGTTCTAAAGCTTAGTGATATATAGAATAGAATAGAATATAATAGAATAGAAAGTACTTTATTGATCCCTGGGGGGAATTCAGCAAATATCAGATATATCAGATGTAGGTGGGTTTATTTTGTACCCTTTGCATTCATATTTCACTGTTTGTTGCATTTTTGTTGCGTTTCACTTGATTGTAAAATATGTCGATCGAAAGGGGGTGTGACGTTCATATTTTGTCAATATTCAGTGTTTTATCGTTGATAGAAAAATGTAAAATTCCATTACGTTTTTTTAAGGCGGTCTGTCATAACGTTTTTAGCATTCAATCAGACATTATTGTGAGGTTTTGTATTAGTATTCCTAAAAATAGATAAACCGGCCCCCAGACACATTTTTTTCTCTAAATGTGGCCCCCGAGTCAAAATAATTGCCCAGGCCTGCTCTAAGGGATTTGGCTCTGTTCAAAATAACCTATTCGCCTTTATAGCGAAGCAGTTCAAAACCGATAGACCTTGGTCGTCCAATTTGATCATTGTGAAGATGTCTCTGTCTCGGGTTCTTCTGGGACCACAGGAAAGGGCACAACACTCTGCTGCAGCGTTTTACAATTGTTTTAATTATTTTTATCACACAAGTCTCTTTTGGCTTTTCAGCTCTTCTCTCAATCAAATGTCTCTCCTTTGGCTTTTCAGCTCTCTCCTTTGTGTCCTTGCCTCTGCTTTACAGCTCCGCTCTCTCCTCATGGTCTCCGACGCTGCTAATAAAGGGACAGGTGATTAGATAACTCGTTCCAGCTGAGCTATCCACTCACCTGTCTGCTGCTTCATGGCCGGCCCCTGCACACACCCCGCCCGCAGGGAACGGGTGTACCACGCCCCTCTCCACATGCCTCCACAGCCAGACTCAGGCCGGGCAGCCGTCCGGCCGCACCCACTCCCCCCACCACACCCCCATAGCGGGGCGAGAGAGGAAGTCGGCCACGGCCATCTGCGCGCCCTGCCTGTGGACCACCCGGAAGTTGTAGGGCTGTAATGCCAGATACCACCGGGTGATCCGCGCATTGGCGTCCTTCATGCGGTGGAGCCACTTGAGCGGTTTGTGGTCTGAGCAGAGACTGAAGGCACGCCCCAACAGGTAGTAGCGGAAGGCCCCGACCGCCCACCAGATGGCAAGGCACTCCCTCTCCACCGTGCTGTACCTTTCCTCCCGGTCCGAGAGTTTCCGGCTGAGGTATAGTATGGGACGGTCGACGTCCCCCACCCGTTGGGACAGCACCGCCCCCGTCCCTGGCCCGACGCGTCCGCCTGCAGACAGAAAGGGATGTCAAAATTAGGCATTTGCAGCACCGGCTCCTCGCAGAGTGCTGTTTTTACCTTCTCAAACCCCCGCTGGCACTGCTCCGTCCACTGGACCAGTTCTGGAGCACCCTTTTGGGTGAGGTCTGTCAGTGGACCGGTCAAGTCCGCGAACCGGGGAATGAACCGGCGGTAATAGCCCGCCAGTCCCAAAAACTGCCTCACCTCTTTTTTTGTCTTGGGGGGTGGACAGGCCGCGATTGCCGCTGTTTTGTCTACTTGTGGCCGCTCCTGTCCCCCTCCCAAGTGGTACCCCAGATACTGTACCTCCCTCCGGCCAACCGAGCACTTTGCCGGGTTGGCGGTGAGCCCTGCCCGCCTCAGGGACTCGAGCACCGCCCCCACCCGCCGCATGTGTTGTTCCCAGCTGCTACTCTGGATGATGACATCATCCAGGTAGGCAGTCGCGTATGCAGCATGGGGTCGCAGCACGCGGTCCATGAGACGCTGGAGCGTGGCGGGCGCACCGAACAAGCCAAAAGGAAGTGTCACAAATTGGTACAAACCGTCCGGAGTGGAAAAGGCCGTTTTTTCTCGGGACTCTGGTGACAAGGGAATCTGGCAGTAGCCCTTGGTCAAATCCAGTGTCGTGAAAAAATTAGCAGTGCCCAGCCGATCCAGGAGCTCATCGACCCGAGGCATTGGGTACGCGTCAAACCGTGATTGTTCATTCACACAGAACCGCACAGTCCCATCCTTCTTCCCAACCAGAACAACGGGACTGCACCACGCGCTTGGGATTCTTCTATCGCCCCCAACTCAAGCATGGTTTTTAATTCCTCCCGAACTACTTTGCGCTTGTGTTCGGGAAGCCGATATGGCCGAGACCGCACAGTAACCCCCGGGCTGGTCTCAATATGATGTCGGAGGAGATTCGTGCGACCGGGCCGCGAGGAGAACACATCAGAATAGCGCCGCTGTATCTCAGCAACCTCCGCTCTCTGCGCTAATGTGAGCTGGTCGTCACAGGACAGTTGAGGCCAGACCGCGGGACTTCTGGCCCACTCCTCCTCCTCCCTCACTACTGTCACCATGGAAACAGCATCCGCCTCTTTCCATGCCTTCAGTAGGTTCAGATGGTAGATCTAAGTGTCTCCGTGTCAGTCTGAGCGCCAAACCTCATAATCGACATCACCCACTTGCCGTGCGACCTCAAGGGTCCCTGCCACTTTGCAAGTAATTTGGAGCTTGAGGTTGGTAGCAATACAAGTACTTTTTCTCCTGGTGTGAATTTGCGTAGTTTGGTCCCCTTGTTATACGTGCGCCGCTGACGCTCTTGGGCACGGAGCAAATTCTCACGTGACAAGTGCCCCACTTTGTGGAGTTTTGCTCGCATGTCCATGACGTACTGAATTTCATTTTTACTGGAGCTCGGACCCTCCTCCCAGCTTTCTTTAATGACGTCCAGCACTCCGCGAGGCCTCCGGCCGTACAATAACTCAATCGGTGCAAAAACCAACTGAGGCCTGGGGTACCTCCCGCATCGCAAACATTAGGGGTTCCAACCATTTATCCCAATTCTGTTTGTCCTTGTGCATAAACTTATGGATCATGGTTTTCAGCGTTTTATTTAATCTCTCAACCAGCCCATCTGTTTGCGGATGGTATACGCTGGTGCGGATCGCTTTAATTCCCAGTAACCCGTAGAGTTCCTTTATCGTGCGCGACATAAAGGACGTGCCCTGGTCAGTCAGAATCTCTTTCGGGATTCCAACTCGGGAGATGACCTGAAACAGCGCTTGCGCAACACTCTTGGCAGAGATATAGCGCAAGAGCGTTGCGTAATCCACCAGGACTAACACAAAGCGGTATCCCCGTGTGCTCGGGTGAAATGGTCCGATGAGGTCCATCCCAATTCTCTCGAACGGGACCTCCATGAGCGGTAATGGGTGCAAGGGCGCCTTTGGGGTGGCCGCTGGGTTCACCAGCTGGCAGTCCGGGCAGGCAGCGCACCAACGGCGCACGTCTGCCCGGATGCCTGGCCAATAGAATCGGACCATGACCCGATTAAGTGTTTTATTATACCCTAAGTGGCCAGACATGGGATTAAAATGCGCCGCCTGGAAAACCATTTCCTGGCGGCGTTTTGGCACCAACAACTGGGTGTGTTCCTCCCCGGTTTGAGTGTAACGGCCCACTCGATATAATCTATCCCGAATGATTGAAAAATGGGGGAATACCCGCGCTTTCCCCGGGCGCACCAGCTGACCGTCAATGTAATCCACCTGGTCCCAGGCCTCGCGCAAGGTTTCATCACGGGACTGCTCGAGGGGAAAGTCCTCAGTAGGTTGCCACCGGGGGGCCGGGGGGGCCTCCCGCGAAGCCCCTACCGGATGAAGCCATGTCGCCGCTGAGAACCGCGCGGATACTCCCCTCCCCGACTGTCCTTGAACGCATCCCCACACATTGTGTCACCAAATGGTTAAATCCCGGCCAATTCGTCCCTAGAATTACGGGTTGCGTAAGGTGCGCGCTTACGGCAACCTTGACTTTATGCTTTTGTTCCTTATATAAAATTTACACTGGCACAATAGGGTACTCGTGCACATCCCCATGAATACACCTAATGTTCACCCGTGTCCCCTGCCTCAACGCCCCGGGTCGAACCAGGTTTTGGTGGATCATGGACTGTTTGCAGCCCAATTCCACCATCGCCCGATATGTACCCCCGCCGGCGGGGTGCTGGGGTGGGCCCCTCGGCCGTCTTGGTTGCCGTCTCCCGCTGGACCGCCAGGTGTTCCTCCGCCAGTTTTACCGCAGATTTGACGTCTGGGGGGCTGCGGTAACGTACCCACGTGGAGGTCCGGGCCGGGATGGCCTCCACGAATCGCTCCAGAACAATGGCCTCCAGCATTTTTGGATCCAGCCCATTGGGCTGTAGCCAGCGGGTTGGTGCGTCTCGTAGCTGGAACGCCAGCACGAAGGGCCGGTCCCCTGGTCCCAACATCATGGACGGCGATGGTCTTCGGGGCTGCTGCCGACCCGGTCCAGTATGGCGCAGCGCAAGTTTGCATACTGCATGCGGGCGGTCGCCGGGAGACTCAACGCCACCCGCTGCGCCTCCCCCACCAGGAGAAGCAGCAGCTTTGCGCCCCATTCTTCCTCCGGCCACCTGCACGATGTTGCCGTGGCCTCGAAGACATCGAGGAATGTCTGAGGGTCCTCCCCCTCCACCATGCGCTTCACGGAGGACATTCCTCCCGACGCCTCTGCTCTGTCCATCAGTGCCTGCAGCACCTGTGTCTGCTGCCGGCTTGCTGTTGACACCTCGGCCAGTACTTGGCCCAGCACCTCCAGCGGGGATGTTGTCGAAATCCTTTCTGTGGTCCGCCTTGTTGGGTGCCACTGTGAAGATGTCTCTGTCTCGGGTTCTTCTGGGACCACAGGAAAGGGCACAACATTCTGCTGCGGCGTTTTACAATTGTTTTAATAATTTTTATCACACAAGTCTCTTTTGGCTTTTCAGCTCTTCTCTCAATCAAATGTCTCTCCTTTGGCTTTTCATCTCTCTCCTTTGTGTCCTCGCCTCTGCTTTCCAGCTCCTCTCTCTCCTCATGGTGTCCGACGCTGCTAATAAAGGGACAGGTGATTAGATAACTCGTTCCAGCTGAGCTATCCACTCACCTGTCTGCTGCTTCATGGCCGGCTCCTGCACACACCCCGCCCGCAGGGAACGTGTGAACCACGCCCCTCTCCACAATCATATTTTCCAGTGCGAAGTGCTCTATCAAATTCAATACGTTTTAAGTGTATTTTTAGATTTTCATAAGGCTCCTGTAACAATCTCTGTCGAATAGGGCTCAAATTGACCACAGACTCGTCAGACTGGAGTAGGGCTGGGCGATATTGCAAAAAAAATTCTCACAATTATTTTTGTCATCTCATCCGATCTCAATTAATATAAAAAAATATATATTTTATTTTAATTAAAGCAGATTTCCCCGTGCAGGATTATATCGAGTACTGCATCCCTACTGTTTACTATTGCAGTATCTTGTAACATTTCCACCATGTTTGATTGAAGTATAATATTCTAACAGCGGACTTATTTTGTTCATGAATAAAATTGTGCTTACTAAAGGTGCAACAGTACAGGTAATCCACGCTGTGGCCCGTACCTAGTTTTAGAGCGACGGTTTTGTTTCTTTTTTGATATGTTTTGTGCGGGTAAAGAGAACAACTTTTTTTTCTCTCAAAGCTATTTTGTTGTTTTGCTTGTCATCACAAACATTCTGCAGTAAACAAAGTATCATCGGTGTAATGAATACTATAAGACTTTTATCTCAAGTGAACATTTACTCAATGGTAAAGTATTATTTGTCTTATTTAATTACTGCTATATATCAGTGTTTCTCACCAGTGCTTTGGCAAACAAGCGGTGACCCAGATTGTGAAATTTTTAAAACTACAATTCTGTGTCTTATATCTAATTTAAGCACATTAAAGTGCAGTTTGAATTTGAGGTGGTGTAAAATAATGTGTACCAACACATAAAACAAGTTTAATGATTATTTCAGGAACAAAATGTTTTTGCTTTTTTTTTTATCCACAAACAAAAAGAACACAACGTGTCTTTCTGCAGAGTTTTTTTGTTATATTATATCGTAGGAGTGGAATCTTTGCAGACACATAAACAAAAAGTGTGATTAGAAATGTTTAGATATAAAAATGCCTTTTCTGATTAAATTAGTGGGTGTGTTGATTTTCCAGTCTGGACCAATACAGTCACATAGACGTTTTGTGAGTGCCTGCAAGTCTGCATTCAGAGCAGCATTACTGGTGATCTGCAGCAGATAGTGAAAGTAAAGTATGTCACTAAAGTCGCTGCTCCTTTTAAAGGTTGTGTTTCAACTTCTATTCTAGTGTTAGTCATTTGCTTTATTTTGTTCCTCTGGGTTGCACTTCCAGTTGTGTAAGGGGGAAGAGGCACATCACTGACTGAACATTAGTTACGTTGTGCCGACACTGACTTTTGTGACGGTGGAACGAGATGTTAGCGCACACGGACACACTTTCACACAAACACGCAAATGTATACAAACACACACACACATTCACAGACACACAGAGGACCACGATCAATAAAGGCGAATTGTTCCATGCAGGATTATACTAAGCATCGTTGCTTCCCTACTGTTTCCTACGGCGGAAACTTCTAACAGACATTTCCATGTTTGATCGAGGAACTATACTAACAGCTAATCACTGTGATCAAACTCAAATTAATCGCGATCAACAATCAGCAGCAAACTTTATTAACTGTACAGATTATGTTTTTGTAACAAGTACACATTATTGACAAAATAAAAGCTTGGGGACCATACACATTTGAACCTATACGGTACCAATGCATTGTAATCGATACCTAACCAATTTGTAGTTTTTTTGTGTGTTCATGTGGGAATAAAAAAAATCTCAATTTTTTTAATGTAACATTTAACCGTGTGCTTATTTTAATAAATGTGCTGTCCAGCTTCTGAGTATCATTTGCAACTGTGTATTCATATCAGTTTGTCTTAGGTGCGTTGCCGTAATCAGGAAGTAGTCTTTGCCTTGAAGATGAATGTGCCAGTCTTTCCTTTTGTTCAGTCCAACAAAGAGTTTATACCATGTGTGTCAAAGTCATTTTAGCTCAGGGCCACATGGAGGAAAATCTGTTCCCAAGGGGGCCGGACGGGTAAAATCCTGGCATGATAACTTAAAAATAAAGAAAACATCAGATTTTTTTCTCTGTTTAAAAAAAGACCAAACACACTCTGACAAATCATAATGTTGTTTTTGTTTTACACCTACATGTTATGGTTAATATATCTTCATTTGTCGTTACCTATGCTTTGTGGTGGATGGTCCGAATCTTAAACAGCAACAAAAGTGAGTTTAGTACAAAAGGTTTATTTACCCATAATCAAAAGGTACAAAGTTGGATTGAGTTGCCCATGTAGACAGACAACCGTCCCCCGGGGGACTCGAGAATCAAGCAATCACCCATAGCCCTTGTCACTTGGCCATTTTATCTGTTTCCCCATGCGTCAAGGTCCTGTTGTTTTCGACCTGTTTGTTTTGCAACATCCTTGAATCCCTTAGTCATACTAGACAATCAAAACATTTTGTAGAATGGTCAGACCGACTGTATATTCAACTTTCACCCATATATGATCTTTCAATGGTTCAGAATAGAAAAGAATGAAACGAGCAGACATTCTTGACAGACACATAATATAGTTCAGAGGTCAGAAATTCCACTACATCCCCCCTTCCAGGGTTCTACAACCCTGGACCATACCAATTTCTGACGTAGGCCACTTATTTAAAATCTCTACCACAGATAGAGGCAAAAACCTCAATGTTTTTATACGAGGCGAAATTCCTCTATGACCCTTCTACGGAGCGATCGCTGTTACCAGCCTGCAGTAAAACCATATCACAGAACACAAATAGTGGCCTACCCTTTGATTTAGTAAATGAATAACAGAATACTTTGATCATGAACATCATTGAACATAATAAGATTAATATATATATATATATATATATATATATATATATATATATATATATATATATATATATATATATATATATATATATATATATAAATATATATATATATATGTATATATATATATATATATATATATATATATATATATATATATATATATATATATATATATATATATATATATATATATATATATGCTTATTCAGATGTATTTCACATTAATGATAAATCAAACAAAATCTGTTTTAAAATGAATATAAACTTATGACTGTATGCTGTTGCAGAATTATTTTTCCCGCATTTGCAATGAATGTAGTTACCAATTTTTTGATTACCAATTGATTTTGAACACAAAACTGAATTTCGTATGAGTCCATGCTCGATTAGTGCTCGTGTAGATGGTTCGGTGGTGCCTCAGGCTGGTGGCCTGCCGACACCTCGTTAGGCTTTTGGCTGCCTTGGTGGAGAAGGAGATCCACTCAAACAGTCTGTCTCTGTCTCTCTTTGGGGTGTGGCTCAGTCCATTGGGCAGACTGTGCAGTGTAGTGTATTAGTGTATTTACAGATGATCTCTTTGATTTTTGTCATCCAAATATAATTCTAGTAGGGCTGCTTATCATTTGTATCATGTAGAAGCCATTTATAATAACCTTCAGTTTCTTTCTACCCGACTTATTTAACCAATCCAGATTAACGTCCCCCATATTGTTCAATTCTTTCATACTGTGCTGTTTGAGGATGTCTGAAAATGAATCGAGAAAAATGTCTTTAGCTGTGGTCGGTTGGTATACTACAATTACCTTGAAATACATTTCTGAGGAAATGTGATTTTAATTCCAACACACTCAAGCTGATCTACTGGTAGGGTTATCTGTTCACTTTTAATGTTTTCCCTTACATAAATAATAACTCCTCCCCCTTTACCACTTGATCAGTTATTTCTGTAATCTTGTATCCCGGGACATTGATTAGAACAAAAGGTGTTGTGGGTTTTAACCATATCTCCGATAGACAAAGGTACCCCAGATTAGAGTCTGACAGTAACTGCTGGATTTGTTCAGTATGTTTCCTGTTGTAGAAAGTTTAGTGATGCGGACACATTTGTTACTGAATACTTTCTACAGACTTCTGTCTCAAAGCGACTTTGTGTATGTAATAAGCAACTATAATTATTTGATATGCTTAAATGTGTTATTTTAGCTCAGCTGTTGTGTAGCTGCTAGCTCCTTGTAGCCTACAGCAGGAGTGTCCAAATTGCAGCCCATAGCTATGTTTTTGCAGCCCATAGCTATGTTTTTAACAGACAACCGAAACAATTAAAAATGTGGTATTTGCGTATCGGTTCACTCAGCGGCAGCTACGCCCCGTTTTATCATTCTACCTAAATCTTTGGTTTCATAGGCAGGACAGAGGGCAAGGGAACAATGTGGGACATTAATTGTCCATCTTATACAATGCTAATTGTTTTAAGGATAGTTCACATGAGCGGCCATACCTTGAGTTCCACCATATATAGGAGTCAAAGGGCTCCTATTATGAGTCGTCTAATTGGTGATCATACACTTTGGCGGGTCGGGTGGCGGCGCACACGGACGCCCCTCAGTCAGCCAGTGCTTTCACCGATAGGACAGTTGGAGCAGTCCCCGTCCTCCATTCGTTCCTAGGAGGCGTCCCCAGTAGTTGTCAGCTGATGTTGTGCTGTCAGGCAACATCAGGAAGTTCCTTCTGTGCGGTATTGAATGTCAGGGCACAGTTCGTAAAACAGGTCATTACAAGGTGTGTGCAGGTTGACCAAAAAGGGTTGCTTCAATGATTGTGTGGCACCATTGTCAATCATGAACTGATAACATTATCCGTTGACACTTATGTCCAGCAGGGGTCTGTTTGTATCTCCTGCTGTTTGTCCTCCAGTGGGCGTCCTCTGTCACACCTGTATGATGTTCTGGCTGCAAATTTGGAGCTTGTCTTGTTTAGAGTAGTTGGCACAGTCACATGACCAGTCACCCGGCTGAAAAACAGTTTCCACCCTGGCTTGACCTAGGACAACCGCGACCACCACCCGAGTCCGACTGTCTGGTTTTACATTTGTTGAGGTTTCTTCCCTCCAGAATTTGGAGCTCAAACCACGTTCACCCACTGTTGAATTTACCCTAGCTGATTATTGACCTCCTGGTTCTTTTGACATTTAGTTTCAGCGATCTATATTTTAAGGAGTTGTTTCCTTGCTGCTCTGTCACAGCCTTGTCGTTATTCTCTTGCTTAGTTCAATTTTGCACATCACGTTTAAAATCACAGCATTAATTGTCCCATTAAAAGTTACTGAATACTCCTGATTCAAAGATTCTACGTACTACTTCATTTGTATTTAAGTAACCTTTTAATTCAACTAAAGATTATCTATAAGTTAATTTAAACTATCATTTGTCTATCGGTTGGTTTGAGCACGCTGTCATGCTACACTTCACTTGCTACACTTCACTTGTGCAGTCCTGTCGTGCGTGATATTCTACAAAACAAAAGAATGCTTTTATTCTCGTTCCTCCATCTGCTCATTCAAACCAGTCACAACATGCACACACTCACACAGTGCTGGCCGCCAACTATCTTGATAGCGTGGCACAAAACACATCCACAAGGCCGTGTGCTAAACGATAAGCTGACCCACACTTCTCCTCCTTCCAACACTCCACATATCGACTCTTATTATAGTCATTAATCCAGGCTTTTATTTGTAATTATTATTCAACACTATTCACAGAAAACGGTTGTAAAGGGGTTATAGTTATGCCATTATCCTATCTTAGCTCACCACCCAGATGCATGGTGTAATGCTATGTCTAAATAAAAATAAAATACTCCAACCTAAAAATGTTAGACTACACTTTAAAGTTAAACGCCTTAAAACTTACTTTTGTTTATATTCATTTCCAAACTCACCTCCACCACAGCAGACATATTCCTCAATCCTATCCCAATACCCCCATAAATTGGAAAGGTGTTTCACAACAGTAGTTAAGTAGTTATTTTAAGTAATTTATTTCAATATGTGGAAATTAATAAGACTAAATCACAGCCAGAAAGAGTAACTTGTGGGGTTCCACAAGCCTCGTTATTGGGACCTAAGTTATTTATACTTAATCTAAATGACATTTGTTCAGTATCTAATAAATTAACTGTATTACGTTTGCAGATGATACAAATGTATATTGTTCAGGAGAAGACTTGAAGAAAGCGTTGAGGAAATTCGAGGTTGAGTTGATTCAGCTAAAAAAATGGTTTAATATTAATAAGTTATCATGAAATGATAACAAAACTAAATTTGTGGTGTTTCGTGGTGCAAAGACAAATTGGAAACAAAATTAAAATTGAATCAAGTGGTAATTGACAGAGTATATGAACTAAATCATTGGGAATAATAATTGATCATAAACAATGCTTAGTTTCTCTTGTTATATTCTTATTTTACTGTTATATTTTTATTCTCATTTTTGCTTTTTATTTTTATTCTATTGTAATATTTTTCTATTTTGTTTCCATTTATACCCCCATTATTTAATTTTTACTTTTTACTTCTTAAATTCGATCTCACTTTTGTACACTGCTGCTGGAATTTTGATTTTCCTGAGGGAGCTCTCCTGAAGGAATCAATAACGTGCTATCTATCTATCTATCTATCTATCTATGTTAATCCGAGCGCAGTTCATGACGTCTCGTCCTTGTAACACTTGACAGACTGCTTATCTTGCAGACATTTATTTCCAATTAGTTTTATTCTCTACATGTAATTCTACATGCACCTTCATTTATCACATTGAAATTTGCTTTCTTTTGTTATTTATTTCAATTATTATTTGTGGTTTACTTAACTTCTCATAAGTTAGTATGTCCTTTGGTTAGAATTTGTTTAACGCTTCTCTACGTTTTGTTATGACTGGAGCGCTGAGTGTGGCGTATATTGTCTGTACTTCTTCAGACTCCATGATTCACACAGGTGTGACTCTAACGTTTACAATTTATGAGTAATACCAGTTGCACAGATAAAAGTTAAAAATGTTTTAGAATATAAATTTAAATGTTATTTTATCGTGATTATTCTTGAATAATTAAAATATCAATATATTTAAATAATCATTTTATCTTTATCATATTTAAATTCAATACAGCGCCCCCGCGACCCCGAAGGGAATAAGCGGTAGAAAATGGATGGATGGATGGATTATTAATGTATTTGTTGTATAACTATTAATTCAAAGCTACAATGTGTTCTAATCTATGATGTGCGTGTGTGTGTGTGTGTTTTGTCTCAACTCCACACAGGAACTGTATGGGTCAGCAGAGCATCAAGGCTGTACAAAACAGTATACTAAACACATAAAAATAAATGAATGATGAATTAAACAATGCTTCAATGTCCCACAATCCAAATTTATTTATTAATGTTTGATTGTGTAATTTTCCATATATCTATTATTTTATTGGAATTAGCAAGCACAAACTACCAGCACACTCTACAGACCGAGAACAGCTGTTCAAGCAAACTTAGTAAGGCCAAGCTAAATGCTAACTTAGCCTTACTATGCCTCAGTAAACTAATTTTTGCTAGCCCAGCTCAAAGCCATGCTAACAGTGACACATCTTTCTGGCCCACGTCCAACATGCAGCACGTCACACACCCTCGTCACAACGACACATCTCTTATCTCAAAATGTCTCCCAGCAGAGCCTCCTTTTTTCTTTCTTTTTTTTTCTTCTGCGTCACACGCGCAAAAAAATAAAAATCACCAAAGAACGAGAGCCTTTTTCCGTAATCAAAATCTCAGAGCCTTCTTACAAACTATAATATCGCACAGTCACAATCACCAGCACAGTTAAAAAACAAATTCAACAGTCAACTATTTTTCTCATCCAGAAGCACAGCTGTATTATATCAGAACCTTAATAGTAATAAACAACATTTATCATTCACTCTGAGCTGGACAAAATAGCAAGGGGGGAGGGAATTCTGGACTTCCCTGCTTAGGCTGCTGCCCCCGCGATCCGACCTCCGGTAAGCGGAAGAAGATAATTAGATGGATGGATCATACACTCATATGTTTTCTGTACATAAACTTTGTCTATCTTCTCATAAACACACACATTATGGACAATTTCCCAACTTTTACAGATTATCGGGGGTGTGAAAAAAAGCGTGAAGGGAGGTTGCATGAGGGAGGGAGTAGTGCTTGCTTTTCAAGGGAGAGAAATAAAACAGATAAAACTTGCAGGTGCTACACAAGTGTTCTTAAAATACGCATATATATAAATGTACCAAAAAAAACTGAATCACTCCACACACACACACTTCTCAACATTCATCATTATACACACACATTTACAAATCACAATACCACCCCTAGGTCCGGACCAATATAAACAACTAAGCACGCATGCTTTTGTGGAATCGGCCGTCTTATAACACGAACGTAGGTCCTTTACCCTTAAACGGCGATTAACCCGTTCAGCCCAGTTATCCCTACGTTCCCTCCCTGACCTACACGGAAAAGGCCGTAGAATCACTGGGAATCACTGGGAATCACCCAACAATCCTACAGTACATCGTGCCTGGTCAGTTCCATATAGTTTCACCAAGTTTTACCAAGGCTCTACCATATGGAGCCCGAACGCCACCTGTCTTAACTGCAGCAAATTAAACAGAACGTCGTGACAACTATCAGCTCAGTTGATCTCCTTTACCGGAGTCACTGAAAGGTCACCTAATATGAGGCTTTTTACCCGGCCATGCAGTTTCCACATAGACAGATGTGTCGCACTTTCACAAACGTAACAATTTTATATGGGTCAAATGTCACACCAGTTAGTTAAACCTGCCTTAAATTTAGCTGTATCCAAATTTTGCTAATCTGATGTACTTGCAGAAGAAGCCCCCTCTGCCGACAACGACAGAGGAGGGAGAGGTTAAGAAAATGTATTTGCCTCGAATCGTTTGTGCTTCAACACTCCAAACCGCCAAAATTCTATTAACAATCCCCTTATTGTTAAAACAAGAAATCACAAGTTTTCAAACAAACACACAGACAAATAATCACATATAAAACAACTCAATCCAACCATAATTTACCCCATTCCAGGTTGTTTTTGGAGAACCTGGCTAGACCTATCTTTTATCAAAAACAGGTTCAGCAATTAGTCTTACCGATCCCGTTCTCTCCAGACAGACAACTTTTACACAAAATTGCTTACCTCTTAGATGCACGCGTGCAACCTTTGTCTGCCTGAGAGAGAGACCGGGAGCGGCTGTCGACCTGCAGCGTTGTGGACCATCCTGTTCGTGACGCCAATTTGTGTAGTGGATTGTCCGAAGCTTAAACTGCAACAAAAATGAGTTTAGTACAAAAGGTTTATTTACCAATAATCCATACTTGCCAACCCTCCCGTTTTTAGCGGGAGAATCCCGGTATTCAGCGCCTCTCCCGACAACCTCCAGGCAGAGATTTTCTCCCGACAAACTCCCGGTATTCAGCCGGAGCTGGAGGCCACGCCCCCTCCAGCTCAATGCGGACCTGAGACTGAGTGGGGACAGCCTGTTCTCACGTCCGCTTTCCCACAATATAAACAGCTTGCCTGCCCAATGAACGGAGAAGTTAAACAGGACAATACTGCCATCTAATGGATAGCCAACGGAACACTGAAATTTAAGTATTTTTTTTTTCTATGTAAATAAAATATATGTATATATATATATATATATATATATATATATATATATATATATATATATATATATATATATATATATATATATATATATATATATATATATATATATATATATATATATATATATATATATATCTAGAATTCACTGAGAGTCAAGTATTTCATACATATATATATATATATATATATATATATATATATATATATATATATATATATATATATATATATATATATATATATATATAGCTAGAATTCACTGAGAGTCAAGTATTTCATACATATATATATATATATATATATATATATATATATATATATATATATATATATATATATATATATATATATATATATATATATATATATATATATATATATATATATATATATATATATATATATATATGAAATATATATGAAATACTCGAGTTGGTGAATTCTAGCTGTAAATAACCACGCCCCCAACCCCCACCCCCCACCTCCCGATATTGGAGGTCTCAAGGTTGGCAAGTATGCAATAATCAAAAGTACAAATTTGGATTGAGCTGCCCATGCAGACAAACAAACGTTCTCCGGAGGACACAAGAATCAAGCAATCTCTCTCAGTCCTTGTAACTTGGCCATTTTATCTGTTTCTTCATGCGTCAAGGTCCTGATGTTTTTGACCTGTTTGTTATGCAACATCCTTGAATCCCTTAGTCATGCTTAGACAATCAAAACATTTTGTAGAATGGTCGGCCCGACTCCATATTGAACTTTGGCCTACATCTAGTCCTTCAATGGTTTAGAATAGAAGAGAAATGAAATGAGCAGACATTCTTGACAGACACAAATATAACTCAAAGGTCAGAAATTCCACCACAGCAGGGACCACAGTTGTCAACCACAAATCTTAGTTGGGGAAGCAGCTCATACACAGTAAAGGTACCAACATCATTCATAAAAGTATAAAAAACTTGTTAAGAGCATTGCCGACACCTGTGGCAAGCGGCCAAATTCAAACATGCACATCAGGAAACACTGATGAGGCAAAAGGCAGATGTCTGATCTCCCTGCCTCCCCATGGCTCCTTCCTAGTGGCGCTGGGTCCTAAAGACCGCCAAGTTACAGTAAAAACGTAAGTCAAAAAAGCGGAAAATCCATAGCTTCCCTTTATAATCTTGTTTTGTTTTAATTAACCCAATTTCGTGTATTGTCTCATTGCGTAAAATGAGATTACCTTCCCACCCCTATTTAAACGTCATGTTGGTTGAGTGGTTGAAGTTCATTTTGAACATGTATGCAATTTTACCATGATACAGTACATCACATATTTTACACATTTTCATTTGTCTTTACAACATGTCCGAAAAGGAGTAGGAAGAAGCAAAGCGTATTTAATTCTACTACTACTACTAATCTACTCTAGGTGTGTGGAGCAGTGACTGGTCAAAGTCTGTGTGTTATTCACTATCAGAGTGTTTGACTGGCATGCCAGTGTGCTGTACGGTCTGATATCTTAATAGCTACTAGTGTACAAATGAGTGGAGCCATGTCCCTGTGATCAACACACTGTTGCTGCAATATGAAGCATCAGCTCATGCAGTTTGTTTGCGAGGGATCTAGCATTGGTAAGGAAATGGCAGCTTGTGTGGCTGTCTGCGTAGCCTTGCTCTGCAAAACTGGTCCCTGTCACTGTTGCTGCCTCCGCAGAGGTTAAGGGTAAAGTTATTGTGGTGGAAAAGTGACTGGTATTTGACTGACATATCAAATAACATAACTTCCTGTTACTATCAGAGGCACATTTCCTCAACAAGATATCACTACCCCTATATATGACAGTTGAAACCAAAAGAAGATGGCTTTTGACAAATGATATTTACTAAATGCTAGTAATATTCGGATCGAATTTAGGAGCCTGAACAAAATGTTTGCTGTGTTTCATAAATAATATTACATAAATGTTGTTCTAAGTTTGCTGTTCTACTATCTTCCACTACAGCATGGAGATTTGCGATCCAAGGAACAACATCACCATGTGCCCGCTGTGCGATAGCGCGTGTAGCTATTGGAAGCTAGTGACAGCATGTGGTACTGCCCGAGCCAGCCACCTCTTTGACAACCCAGCAACTGTCTTTTTCTCCGTTTTTATGGCCCTGTGGGGTAAATATACTCAACTTTTTATTTCTTCTATTAAACAAATCATTTGTAGGATAGGAAATCACAGTGTTTATTTTCATATCAGTCTGTTTCACAAGTAAAGCAGTGATGTAAAGTGTCAATAATAAATTTGCAAATCATTTCACAGTCGAAGCATAGTGTACACCAGCGTTTCTCAAAGTGTGGGGCGCGCCCCACTGGTGAGGAATAGAGACATGACAGGTGGGGGGCGCGAGGAACGGGAGGAAATTTCACTTTAATTTTTTTTTAAAATTATATTCTTAGATTTTTTTTTTTTACTATGCTTTCATTTTCTATACACACTGTAAATCACTTTGTGATTCTGTCTGTGAAATCCGCTATATAAATAAATGTAAATTACTTATTTTTCCTGTAGGCTTTAAATTACTAGGTAGGAGCGAAAGTTTGACAGACATAGCAACAGTAACTAATGGGGGCGGGGCTAAGCAGAACAAACTTTCACGCGGATGGGTAGCAGGCTAATCATGTGTGGACCACAATTACACAAAATGGATACAATTGTGACTCGCACCTCAAAGGTCGTAGAGCCAGAGCCAGCGCCTGCAGAGAAACAAAAATCTGACGGGCCTAATCAACCAAAAAGCCAACCGAAAACAAAATATGATGAAGGTATCTTGCTCTTGGATTCACGGCAGCGGTGGTGGGGGCAGAGGAGAGACCCCTGTGTGTTCTGTGTCTAAAACCGCTAGCAGCAGACAGCATGAGACCCAACAAATTAAAGAGAAACCTCGAGACCACACACCCCAATCACGTCAATAAGCCACCCATGATTTCTTTCAAAGAAAACTGTCAGAGTACCGTCAACAGGATCGCGCAATTGTTATAACTTGCATCAAGTTCAATAATAAATCAAATACAAGTGTTATAACTTGCATCAAGTTCAATAATAAATCAAATAAAAGTGTTATAACTTGCATCAAGTTTAATAATAAATAAAAAAAGTGTTAACTTGCATCAAGTTCAATAATAAATCAAAAAACTTGCATCAAGTTCAATAATAAATCAAATAAAAGTGTTATAACTTGCATCAAGTTCAATAATAAATCAAATAAAAGTGTTATAACTTGCATCAAGTTCAATAATAAATCAAATAAAAGTGTTATAACTTGCATCAAGTTCAATAATAAATCAAATAACTTGCAATAAGTTCAATAATAAATCAAATAAAAGTGATTTTCTTTTAATTTGTCTACGAGTTGTTCCTCAAGATCACTTGCAATGTCGCATATACGTCTCGCAACTGTGTCGTTTGACAGTGGGACAGCTTTTAATTTTGCTGCGCTTGTCTCGTCAAGCGCAATTGTGTGTGGTTTTTGCATTGTGCAATTCTGTATGCAACTCAATATGAAGTTGAAAACCACACACAATTGCGCTTGACGAGTTGAAAACCACACACGATTGCGCTTGACGAGTTGAAAACCACACACAATTGCGGTTGACGAGACAAGCGCAGCAAAATTAAAAGCTTTCCCACGGTCAAACGACAGTTGCGAGACGTAGAACAACTCGTAGACAAATTAAAAGAAAGTCACTTTTATTTGATTTATTATTGAACTTGATGCAAGTTATTTGATTTATTATTGAATGATGCAAGTTTTTACACTTTTATTTGATTTATTATTGAACTTGATGCAAGTTATAACACTTTTATTTGATTTATTATTACATTTGATTTATTATTAAACGTGATGCAAGTTATAACACTTTTATTTGATTTATTATTGAACTTGATGCAAGTTATAACACTTTTATTTGATTTATTATTGAACTTGATGCAAGTTATTTGATTTATTATTGAACTTGATGCAAGTTATAACACTTTTATTTGATTTATTATTGAACTTGATGCAAGTTATAACACTTGTATTTGATTTATTATTGAACTTGATGCAAGTTATTTGATTTATTATTGAACTTAAAGCAAGTTATTTGATTTATTATTGAACTTGATGCAAGTTATAACACTTTTATTTGATTTATTATTGAACTTGATGCAAGTTATAACACTTTTATTTGATTTATTATTGAACTTGATGCAAGTTATTTGATTTATTATTGAACTTGATGCAAGTTATTTGATTTATTATTGAACTTGATGCAAGTTATAACACTTTTATTTGATTTATTATTGAACTTGATGCAGTAAACCGCATTTTATCAAATAGTGAATACGTTGCAAATGCAGTTAATTATTCAGCCTTAATTTTGAAGGCCTGACTTCTTGGGCTGACTCAAAGCTGTGCTGCTGCGGCAATACCTAACATTTTTATTTTTTTTTCTTCATGAAAGTTAAAATATGGGCACGAGATGGTGTTGAGAAAGAAGGGCAAATATTGTAAAATTCCCAGAGAAAACGGGAGGATTGACAAGTGTGACTTTGCGTCCTGAGGGGAGCCACTGGAACACAGGAAGTAAATGTGTGATAGGGACTGTTGGATCCTGCAGGTTTTTGGTGCGGTTTGCAGTTTGCAAAGGGAGGAAAGTACTTATGGGTTGGCTCTTTTCCACCAAATTTCAGGAACTTTTAGATCCTGGAACTTTTAAGGACAAGCGCTTTTCATTTCATCCTCGGCAGTTCCAGGTCCGAAACGGCTGTCAAAGGTTCCCAACTTGTGTGATTATATTCTCAGCCGTCTATTTTTCAGGTGAGAGACATGATTTATGATCTATAATAAACTTACAGGAAGCAAGGAAACGAGGACGCAGCAGACCACACGATGATGTAAACATAGGCACACAGGACGTGATCACAGTGCCGCTCTAAATAGTTTGTCTGCATTAGCGTTTATAATAATAATATCACTGATACTTGGTTAATGTTCAAGTCTTGAAACGTATTTATTGGATTTAATGGGCGGAATACTGGAGCGCCCATTGACTCTGCTATAAGCAGACTTTTATTTATGTTTATTTAATATTTAAAATGCATTAAAAAGAAAATCCATCCGTCGTCATGTCTTTCATGATGATTGTGAACGATAGGCAAAATTCCAAAAAAAGTGCAGTTCTTCTTAAAGCAAATGGGAGAATATGGCCTAATGATTCATTCATGAGGGTCAGTAGGAATAAATGTCATGCGGTGTTTATATCAATCAATCAAAGTTTACTTATGTCGCTTTTAATCAAAATGTCTCAAAGAGCTGCACAAGCCACAATGACATCATTGGCTCAGATGCCACAACAGGGCAAGAAAAATCTAAATCCAATGGGAACAACGAGAAACCCTAGAAAGGTCTCAGTCTGACATACCAATACGTGTTTTGATACCTTCTAATAAAATGTTATGATTGACGGTATAGAATGCAGCGCTAAGATCAAGTAGCAGCAACATGGATGATGCATCAGCATCCATAGTTAGCAATAGATCATTAGTCATTTTTGCGAGGACAGTCTCAGGAGAGTGATTTGCCCTGAAACCGGACTGAAAGGGTTCACAGAGATTGTTAGACGCTAAGTGATCATTTAGCTGTTGTGTAACAATTTTTTCAAGGATTTTTGAGATAAAGGGAAGGTGGGACACCAGCCGGTAGTTTACTATGAGGTCAGAATCGAGGTTAGGTCTTTTGAGCAGATGATGAATAACCGCTTTTTTGGGGAACAGTACCATAGGAAAGTGATACATTTATAATATTTAGCACTGATGTTCCTAATATTACAAACAGCTCCTTGATAAGGTTCCCAGGAAGTGGGTCCAGTAAACATGTTGTTTGTTTTGTCTTATTTACACGTCGCAGGAGTTCCTTTAGTTTTAAAGAGATTATTTTGGACAGCAATATCCGTCGTACATACATTCGTATCTGCCTTAATAGAACCCAGTTGGAGCTGGGACGCGTTATCTTTAATCTCCTTTCTGATGAGTTCGATTTTCTTATTAAAGAATTTCATAAGGTCATCAGCCGAGTTGGTGGAGCCACTGACACGAGTTCCTTGTTGGGTTAGCTAATTAACTTAAATTTAGTTTTATTGAGGCGGATGAGATTGGAGCAGTAATGGATTTTAGCTAAGGTAAGTGCACGTTTATAAGTTTTTAAACTATCCCTCCATGCTTGATGGAAAACCTCAAGTTTAGTCGCAGACCATTTGCGTTCCAGCTTTCTACATGATAGTTTAAGAGCTCTAGTTTCTTCTGTAAACCAGGGGGTATGCCTTTTTAAAGCCTTTTTTAACTTTAGCCATGTTATACTATCAATGGCATTGCACAGGACATCGTTAACGTTCTTAGTGAGGTTATTGATAGAGCCCACATCATTTGGGAATGGAGCCATTACCGAAGGCATTAGGCCAGCAAGAGTCATAGTTGTGACAGCATTAATGTTGCGGCTGCTAAAGCAGTAGTTATTAATTGCTTGTTGACAATGCGTCAGAACTTCAAATTTTATAAGGTAATGATCAGACATTATTTTAGTGTACGGGAGTACCATAACTTTGGAAGTGGTGACACCCCGGAGAAGGACTAGGTCCATCGTATTACCGTTGCGATGCGTGGGTTAATTTATTATTTGTGTAAGACCACAGTTATAAATTATAGTCTGGAGCGCCGTGCATGGAGGGTCTGACGGGGTATTCATATGGATATTCAAATCCCTATTATAATTATATTTTCTGCGTGCGTCACTAGATCAGCGACAAACTCTGAAAATTTACTGATAAAGTCTGAATAGGGCTCAGGGGGGCCTGATGGAGATGTAGCAGTGACAGACCTCATAGTAACCTCAAATGATTTATATTTATAACTTAGGTTATGGCTAAGGTTAAGGTTTTCATTGGATGTTAGTGCAACCCCTCCACCCCTTTTTAAAGGGACGGGCAATATGTGCATTCGTATAGATGCCTTGTCAATTCAATTCATCTGGTTTTAGCCAAGTTTCACTGAGACCAATGATGTTAAGATTGTTGTCTCTAGTGACCTGATTAACTAATAATGTTTTGGGAGACAATGATCTGATGTTTAAAAAGCCGATATTATAGGTAGTGGGCTGTTTTGAGGCATTTTTGTTAATGGTATCCGTAATAGTGATATTAATAACTTTACGTTTATTTTGTGTATTGCGCCTTAAATAATTTCGATCACATCTAAGAATTGATATGATGTGGATGTTGAGATTATTTGCTTGGTGCTGCGATAGATTTAACGCGTCATAATTTGCCACCTCAGTAGAATGCATGTCCACCTCTGGCACAGTCCCTACAGAAAAAACATAATGTGAGTAATGTATTATCCTACGAGAAATGCTATGTGTGCAGGAATTTTCCAGCCTGGCGCTGGTTAGTTCTGGCTTAACCCTTGTGTGGTGTTCATATTGTTGTTACTCAGCCAGTGTTTGTGGGTCTGATGGACCCGTTGCATTTTGTGGCTTGTAATGCCTCACAATCAAACACTTTTATGTTAAAATACTGAACAAGTGTTTACCTTATCCCAAAAAACATATGTAATGAAGTGCTTCAAGAAGTGAAGTGAAGTGAATTATATTTATATAGTGCTTTTCTCTAGTGACTCAAAGCGCTTTACATAGTGAAACCCAATATCTAAGTTACATTTAAACCAGTGTGGGTGGCACTGGGAGCAGGTGGGTAAAGTGTCTTGCCCAAGGACACAACGGCAGTGACTAGGATGGCGGAAGCGGGAATCGAACCTGGAACCCTCAAGTTGCTGGTGCGGCCACTCTACCAACCAAGCTATACCGCCCGGCTGCTAAAGGAATACATTGTCTCCGGACTTCCCCCCACATTCGACCCATACCAGTTTGCTTATCGCCCTAACCGCTCCACAGAGGACGCCATCTCCTCTGCACTCCACCTGAGCTTAGAACATCTGGAAGGAAAGGACACACACGTGCGGATGTTGTTCCTGGACTTCAGCTCGGCATTAAACAGCATTATCCTGCAGCACTTGGTGAGCAAACTGGCCCCCCTTGGATTCAGTACCCCCCTATGCAACTGGCTGCTTGACTTCCTCACAGACAGACCCCAGTCTGTGAGAGTGGGCAACAACACCTCCAGTGCCATCTCCCTGAGCACCGGCTCCCCCGAGGGCTGCGTCCTGAGTCCACTGCTGTTCACGTGGATGACCCATGACTGCTGCGCCAGGTCCACTACTAACCACATTGTGAAGTATGCGGACGACACGACAGTAGTGGGCCTCATCCGTGACAACAACAACATGGACTACAGGGAGGAGGTGAACCATCTGGTTGACTGGTGCAGAACCAATAACCTGGTCCTGAACATCGACAAGACCAAGGAGATCATCGTCGACTTCAGGAAGCACCAGTCCAGCCACGCTCCACTCTTCATCAACAGCACAGCGGTGGAGATGGTAAGACGCACCAAGTTCCTGGGGGTGCAGATAACTGACAATATGACCTGGTCCCTAAACACCAGAGCTCTTGTAAAAAGAGCTCAGCAGCGCATGCACTTTTTGCGACGGATGAAAAGAACACAGCTCCCTCCCCCATTCTCACCACATTCTACAGAGGCACTATAGAGAGCCTACTGACCAACAGCATCTCTGTCTGGACTGGAGCCTGCAGTGCCTCAGACTGGAAGTCTCTCCAGAGAGTGGTGAGGACGGCGGAAAAGATCATCAGGACTCCTCTTCCTCCTATCCAGGAGATGGCAAAAAGCCGCTGCCTGACCAGGGCTCAGGAAATCTGCAGAGACTCCTCCCACCCCCACCAAGGACTGTTTTCACTGCTGGACTCTAGAAAGAAGTTCCGCAGCCTCCGAAGCAGAACCTCCAGGTTCTGTAACAGCTTCTTCCCTCAGGCCATAAGACTCTTGAACGCATCATATTAATCCCCTCAATTCCCCCCAAAAAATGGATTAACTCGCTGGAATATAAAGACAATATAAAATGCATCCATAAATGTGGGTGCATATGCAAAAGTGCAATATATTTATCTGTAAAGTAATCTATTTATTTATATCTGCACCTTATTGCTTTTTTATCCGGCACTACCATGAGCTAATGCAACAAAATGTTGTTCTTATCTGTACTGTAAAGTTCAAATTTGAATGACAATAAAAAGTAAGTCTAAGTCTAAGACCCACAAACACTGGCTGAGTAACAACAATATGAACGTTGCATGGAAATTTATCTGCCAGTTTCTGCATCCCACAGGGATTCTTCTTTTGTGTTTCTGCACCTGCGGTTCTCACACAAGGTTGCAACATTTTTTGTCAACACTGTCTGCTCTCATTTTCTCGCACATTTGACCCTCTGATGTTCTGTGTACCTACACTCTGTCCTACCCCTGTCTAGGTGATGTGTGTGTGTGTGTGTGTGCGTGTGTGTGTGTGTGTGTGTGTGTGTGTGTGTGTGTGTGTGTGTGTGTGTGTGTGTGTGTGTGTGTGTGTGTGTGTGTGTGTGTGTGTGTGGGTGCATGTGTGTGGTACACAGAACATCAATTTCCACACTTCTATTAGCCCCGGGTCTAGTGGACCCAAACATCTTATATGTAATAGAAATGTGTAGGGGGGGTGTATGGTGTGTGTTCATTAAATATGTATTCTGATATATGTTCTTCACATAAAATGAGCCAAAGCCAGTGAGTCTCAGTTTGAAAAATGAATTAATTGTATCAGGTTTCTTTTAATGAAAATCGAAAACGGGTCCCACAGACCCGAACACCACACAAGGGTTAATTGACTCCTCACCTGGACTAACAGGCACTGTAGTTGCCTGTGTCCGAGCTTGCTGTAGCGGAGCTAGTCAAGTGTGACTCAAATAGTAATATATATTTTTGGAAAGAGTGATGGCGCCCGCGACCCCAAAATGGACAAGCGGTAGAAAATGGAAGGATGGATGCATAGTGATGGCACCCTTCCTGTTAGGATGATGGCCGTCCCTCTTAAGCAAGCTCGGTTTGCCTGAGAAAGATTTTAAAGATTTTTAATTTATCAATAAATGTTAGTCCGTGTTCTCTACAAAAACTAGGCAGCCACTTGTAAAGCGAGACTAAATACCTTTCATCATTGCCTCTGGCAGGCAGGGGCCAGAGACAAGTACTCCATGCTGAGACATCTTTGTAGCGAGATTAAAAGTCTGACCTATGTTCCTCCGACATGTACAACTATGTTTGTGTACCTAGTGGTACGATTAGCCTGTTGTAGGTGTTTACTACGCCTGTTGCAAGTCAGCTCCCTAAGACTAGCATTGTCGGGTGCTCTGGCCCCGGGAATACACTTAATTATGGCTTGTCTACTAAGCTGTATGTTCCGGGTGATGAAGTCCCCTATGACTAAGGTGTGGTGTCGGGTAGAATGGGATGTAGGACTAGCTAAAGGGCTAAATCTATTATGCGATTCAAATGGTTCATCGTGGCTTGTAGGCCGCCTCGGGCTGCTACAAGCAGGTCTAGTCAGCTCGCTACAGTTAACGCTAGTAAATGTGTCCGTCTAATGCAGACCTGGGCATTGTACGGCCCGCGGGCCGCATCCGGCCCTTTGCGCATCCCTGTCCGGCCCGCGTGAGGCCAATCACAAATTACAAAATAAATTTAAAAAAGTATCTATGTCGAGTGTGCAATACAACAGTGCTGCTTTTGTTTTGAAAAGCGTTATTTGTATTACTTCCGTGTGGACGTATGCGCGTGTGCGATTGTGAGTGAATTGAACGGCGCAATTACAAATTACAAAATAAAGTTTAAAAAACATCTATGTCGTGCGCGCAATACAACTGTGCTGCTTTTATTTTGAAATGTGTTATTTATGCCGTATGTCCGGAGGGAACCTGTGAGGGAAGGTGCATAGAGACAAGTGATGAGACGCTAAAAAAAGAAAAGTTGATGAGGAATGGCGTGTTTCCAACAAGAGATGGACTGCCAAGTATTTCTTTACATAAATTAATGGTAAAGCCGTGTGCTTAATGTGTGGTACACAGGTTGCTGTGTTTAAATATCATTTTAATCGCCACTACACGAAGAAACACGAGGGAAAATACCGGGATGTGTCTGATGAAGCGCGCGCAAGGGAGGCTGATGCGTTGATGGTAAAACTGCAAACCCAACAAGGACTTTGTGCCATATTTCACACCCCCAGAGATGCAGCCGTCAGGACAAGTTTCGTCATTTCTCACAAAAGCGCCAGAAAAAGTAAGGCGTTTTCTGACGGAGAGTTTATTAAGGAGTGCTTATTGGACTTTGTTGCGCTGATAATGCCCGGAGACAGGACTGTTTTTCGCTAACTTTGGATGAGAGCTCTGATGCAGTCAATTAAAGAGACAACCACAGGTAATGACTTGTTCACAGAGGTAAATGCGTGTTGGGACACGCTGGCAGGTGTGACAATCCAATCCACTTTATTTATATAGCACATTTAAACAACAAAATGTTTCCAAAGTGCTGCACAACAATATTACAAACAATATTCAAATATTATCCTTAGCTCCACCAATGACTGAATAAAAAGAAAAAAACAATTACATATAAAACCAATATAAAAAACAATATAGAATAGATATGATTAAAAACTATTTTTAACAACAGATGGTTGTCCAAATCTGATGGGGAAAAATGTTGGATAATGCAGGATAAAGTGACCTTAAAAAGCAATCTGCTTTTGTATAAAGTTAAGTTAGGTTAAATGAAATTATTATTATTATTATTATTATTAATTATTATCATCATTATTATTTATCTTATGGTATATCAAAAATAATATTGAGCAAAATTTAATTGAAATATTGTCGTGTGGCCCTCCAGCAGTGCTCGGGTTGCTTATGCGGCCCCCGGTGAAAATTAATTGCCCACCCCTGGTCTAATGGCAGAGTAGCCGCTTCGATGTCCAGCAGAATACTGAATATTCCTCTGTAAATACAGTGTACGTTTGAAAGAGTCTGTCCACCTTTGGCAGATGTGCATATCAAAATGTAAATATTAATAATTCTCAATTATCTTGGTATTGAAATTCATGAGAAATAAGAATCAAACACGCTTACCAGCATACTCTAATGGCGGCTGAAATTTCAGACACAAAGCTTTAGAAAGGCCCCAATTGTGTTAAACCAATCAATGTTTGACAGCACAGGCTGCCCCGCAAAAGTACCTGAGGAACTTTTTAAAGTACCACCTAACAAATAGGAACTCATTTATTTGGATTTTTACTTACCGGGTAGTTTTTGGTGGATATGTACGGGAGTATTTCATTTACTAGTTAAATGGGGAACGTTCCTATAAAATTCCCTGTAGTGTAAAAGGGCCTATTTTTAACACATCCCAGTAGCTTTTCTAGGCCTGTTGTCCCGTCGTCTCTGTCCTGTTGCCACTGCCTCAGCTGGTGCAAAACGACATCACCAGCTCAAATTGCCAGAGTTTCCGCAACCTGTCCTTCTTCAACAACCATTGTCACCCCATTTGAGTAAATGAAGAGTTCAGGCGCCAAAAATTATAAATGCTATTCCTCCAATTTTGAGCTGTGAGTACCACTAGATCGTTTACACCATTCTCTATCAAGAAGTAAAATAAATTTTTTTGCAAAAGTGACTTATCTTTTAGCATTTCACTGTTAAATATATATTCCGTTTTACTACTGAAACCAGCAAGTGCCCTGCTGTATTTGCGGCAAAACCAGACAAATCCATCATGTCATGGAATCAGTGAGCGTGTGGTGCCTTCGCCTACTGGGCGCAAATAGAGATACATCTGAGCGGCCTGTGAGAGTTGTGTTAAATTTACTAACACTGCATGTGCAATTAAAAAGTGGTGTAGACCACCTTATTTAAATGAGTGGCATTTGACACTCTCATTTACTACTTACTTCAAACATGCTTTTTACGGGCATTTCAGAAAAACATCATTAAAAAAATATCAAATTACACCAAAATACATTAATTGAAATCGTTCTAATCAGCCCCTTAAGTTCTCTAGCAGTTAGAAAGTTATAAAATGATGTTGCTAAACAGACGATGTTATGATATGATATATTTCTGACCATCCTAAATGTTGACACACACAAGTCGGACAGAGGATTCTCGTCTATCCATCGTCTATTTATGCAGACCGAGCACTGATCCTGCAGCAGTGTGTGGAACCGTCAGACTACACATCCTTCTGACACGTGCTAAATAAAACGCAAAATAATGCTCACAAAACAGTAGTGAGTGTTGATAAATCAGGTTGCGCGTGCTAAATAATAATATTTGCATCTTCTCCTCCTAGTATTGTGAGTGTTTTGATGATCAGCATATATTTTGCATATTCAGATTCATCTTTATATTGCATGGACAGAGACACAAAATGGAATGCACACCTTATAATGCTCACTTAAAGTACCAGTAGAGTGGAAAAACAAGTTGACTTTATATGCTTAATTGTTTTACAGTCTATCTATTAAACCATATCCAATCGTATTTACAATCTGCAAAGTATGTAAAAACACTGTTTAAACATCACAAATTGCCACAAATTCAGTCAACAATTTTGAATATTCTGCTCCAAATACCTTTGGCTATTTCCGGAGATTGACGTCATTGGAGTAACACTTCTGCACTCTGACCATCGTATCAGATGAGTCATACTGGAAATACGCAAAATTTTGACAGAGATGTGCTGTCTAATATTCACAATCCCTAAATACGACATGAACACATATGTTTTTCTTTTTTTATGCATTATAAGTCGTAAATACTGTATACTGGACAAAAATATTGTTTTTTCTCCCATTTTTAATGAGTTGAACTCAAAGATCTCAAAGTTTTCATTGACACTTGGACTTCACATGTAGGTGTGAAAATACAAAACAACTAATTATTTGAGAAATCAGAATAATTTAGTTCATGGAAACCTAGTGAATGTAAACACCGAACTCCCTTGTCCAGGGATCACCCCAAAAAAGGTGTTTGTCTGGATGAAATTAAGTCATTATAGTGATGGAATAAGTGTATTCCTCTGAAAAAAACTGATCTGGTTTCACAATGTTTTAAGATCAGGCTGACACCATATAGGATTATTCTGTTTTTGCAAAGAAATGTTGTTTAGAATTATCTGTTATGCTGCGAAATTTGTAGAAAATTATCAAAAATTATTTTTTGCAATAAATGTGTATTTTTCAAATTGAAACTATAATTTTGGTTGTTAGAAACTATTCAATTGCAACCATTATTAGTAGGTTGACTGTTTCATGAACAGTTCCACACAAAAACATTGATTTAATCAATAATGGAAAATTAAGATATCTGTTTTTGTGTCTAAAATCTTCATAGTTGTGCCTATGGTCAAATTGAACTTAGATGTATTGTATCGGCGCCTGCTACTCCCTGATGGCTACCTACTTCACAGCTATGTGCACCAGGGGAGGCAGGTGTGGCAGAGCCTCACTTGTCATGATGAAAAAAAACCTAAAATGAATATCAATATTTTTCCATGAAATTGTATTACACATATATTTTCTGCTTGATTACAATTAGTTTTTTGTTTTTCACATATTTGTTTTTTCCTAATTAAAAATCACAACATTTGCCTGCCTAAAAACATATTGGTGTTGTTAATGTTGTTTTATTTCATTTATGTGTGCTTGCATGGTTGTGTAGCGGTTCTCTTCATGGAGCACTGGAAGAGACGACAGATGCGACTCAACTATGTTTGGGATCTGACTGGTTTTGGAGAGGAAGACGAGGTGAGAAGAGATTGGGGATATGTGGAAATAATTGTTAATTGTTGATAGTAACTACAACTACAATTGCATCGTGAAATATTGTGATAAATAAGCTGAGCTAGAATTCTTTGCACTTTTGGGTTCCATTTTTTAATTTTTCCTGTCCAGTCAATTTAATTTGTATTTTGATATAGTTATTCACAAGGCTGTGTAATTGTAACATCGTAATTCATTAAATATATATTAATATATATTATTATTCATTAATTTATATATATATACTGTATATATATATATATATATATATATATATATATATATATATATATATATATATATATATATATATATGTATATATATATATATATATATATATATATATATATATATATATATATATATATATATATATATATATATATATATATATATATATATATATATATATATATATATATATATATATATATATATATATATATATATATATACTTATATATACTGTGGCATATATTACTGTAATAATGCAGGGTGTCCCTAAAGTCTGAAATATAATAATATAATATAATATTTTTTATATATATATATATGTATATATATATATATATATATATATATATATATTAGGGGTGTAACAGTATGTGTATTTGTATTGAACCGCTTGGATACAGGGGTTCCGGTTCGGGTCGGAGGTGTACCGAACGAGTTTCCACACGGACATATTAAGTAGCGTAACGCACGTTGTGTAAACAATGCACACCGAGGCACAACACACGGCATGCTAGCAGCTAACGGGCTACGATAGATTGACCATATGTCCTCTTTTCACCAAACATGTCCTCTTGTGCGGAGCTGTCAGGGCGAAGTTTCTTAAATGCCTCAAATGTCCGGCATTTCGAGTTAGGGTTGCGTGTATTTCCAATGTACGTTCAGAGTTAAGAAGGGGTTAAAAACAAAACAAATTGTGCGCGCAGCAGCATTCGAGAGGGAGGGGCAGAGACAGAATGAGCGAGAGAGTTATGATAAACGCGCATGTGTAACCAGGCTCTGCTTTTTATCCATAGATTTATCAGATTAAATTTTTTATTACAAGTAAAAAGTACAAGCCACAACGACATCCTCGGTACAGAGCCCACATACGGGCAAGGAAAACTCACCAAATCAATGTTATTATGAATTATTGACCTATCCAAGGTTCCAATTACTTCACATCAAATATTCCACTAAGAAAAATATTTTTGGTGGAAGATTTTGCAAATTTGGTAAATAAATAACCCAAAAACTTATATTTTGTTGTTTTCTTACTGTACCGAAAATGAACCGAACTGTGACCTCTAAACCGAGGTACGTACTGAACCGAAATGTTTGTTTACAGTTACACCCCTAATATATATATATATATATATATATATATATATATATATATATATATATATATATATATATATATATATATATATATATATATATATATATATATATATATATATATATATATATATATATATATGTATATATATATATATATGTATATATATATATATATATATGTATATATATATGTATGTATATATATATATGTATATATATATGTATGTATATATATCTATTTTTATATATATATATATATATATATATATATATATATATATGTATGTATGTATGTATGTATGTATGTATGTATATATATATATATATATATATATATATACACAGTTTTATATCCAGATGTTAGGGCGATCCTGAAAAAGGATAAAGCAAGACTTTTTAGAAGCAGTAACAGGATCCCTATGAAAATGCTTACTTACATCAAAATGATTGTTATGACTTACAGTGTACTGTGTGTGAACAATGGCTGACAATCTGTTCTTTTTTTGTTTATGCTGTTGTTTGCAGGAGGAACACAAGGTATGGATATGACTTCCCTTTTTAATTCTATTGTATCAAGGGTTTTTAGTCAATCATGGAAACAATTTTTCCCAGCACTGTTGCGACACTAATGTGTGTACCTCAAGGTGTATGACAGCCTGCTCTAGTTTGCTTTCCTTCACACTGCTTACATTGCTTGTATGCTTTCTTTTTTTACTTCATGTAGCGCTTACATTGGGATCCCTGTGCCGCAAGTTCAGCAAACTGTGTACTTGACATAAGCACTTCTTATTTAGTGTAATCGTGTGTACTTTAAAACTACAATATGTACTGTACTCTGTTCTGTCATTTCTTTTTCAGGACCATAACCGAGCAGAGTATGAGTTCCGTGTCATGCAAAAGGCAATGAAACAAGAAAATTCAACATCTAAGGTAAATAAATGAGTGAAATGTTTCTATCCATCACAGTAACATATATTTAGGATTTCAAAGGGGTGGAAAGTTTCCGGTAAATTTCCGGAAACTTTTCGGAAATTTGCCACTGGAAGTTTAGTTTGGAAATTTTGACCATATTTTGATTATTCAAAGTTGGACACCGTCCATCTTATTCTGTAGAATAAGATGAGAAGCTTGTAAAACACTAATGCAATGCCCCACACAGATATAAATAGTCAGCTAAACAATTGGAGTAGTCTTTAAAAATGTTTTACTGATGGAGAAATGAATATAAATAGGCTAGATGAATAAATGAACACTCAAGCAGCATGCTAAATCAAACTATAATCTACATTCTTGTATGACAACAGATTGTCTAGCAGAACAGAAGGCAGAGGAAACTACACGTTTTGATTTAGTATTTGCTAGTTGAACTTTACAGATCACAAAAAAGGTATATTCGGCTCGCTAACGTTGTTAGCATAAATTAATGGGATTTAACATAGAGGAAATTAGCATCACGGCTAATGGAGAAATATTTTTGGTTCATTATGAGACTGTGGTGGTACATAAACCTAGCTAACTAGAGATATTGGCCCCAAAATCATTTAACAAGTACAAAAACAGCTAGCTAGCTAGCTTGAGTGGAAGTCTGCTGGAGTAGTCGACAGTCATACAGTAACAAGCAATTACACCTCTCTTAAACTTAAATACCATAGATCAAATATATTTACCCCAGTAATATCATCAAAACTTACCTGACTGGATGAAGTCATTGGGCTCAAATACTAGTGTGGCCTCAATAGCCCTGTTGTAGTGTGTAGCATGCTGGGAATTATCTGGGCATGTGATGGAAGAATGCACTGCACATGTGATGGAGGAATGCACCGTGCAGGGTTGAAATTCAACTGAATTTGCATTAAATCAGGTTGTTTTAGCTAATTATCATGCTGCAAGATCTAGCATGTTGCATTCAATGTTTATTCCCATTAATTTCCCATTATTTCCAGTTAATTCCCATATATTCCCGTTAATTCCCATGGAAAGTTTCCAACTTTGAATATTCCCGGAATTTTGCTACCCTAAATATACTACAACTAATTAGTTTGATGTCTTTTAAAATGTATTTTTGGGATACCTAGAAAAAAAAAACATTTAGTAAGTTCTTACAAAAAATTTAAAATTTTTTGCAATGGTAACTACTCTACGGCTGTACACCAGGCCTGCACAATTTTGGCCGAAAATAAAATCCAGATTTATTTCTCTGAAAACTCTATTTTCGATCCGCACCAATGCAGCTGAGATAGGCTCCAGCACCCCCCGCGACCCCGAAAGGGACGAGCGGTAGAAAATGGATGGATAGATGGATTTCAATATTTTTGGTAAATACTACAATAGAGGGTGCGGTTTGCTGATGACATCATGCTATTTATGATCTAATAGGCCAATAAAAAGGCTAAAAAAAAACATTATACATATATTTATAAATATTTATACATATATATCTTTATTCGTTCCGCTTGCTGCGGAAGCTAACACCAAGTGCTTCACTTCTCTGCCGAGCCACCATGAGCAAGCCAAGAAGTCATCAACGGAGCAATAGAGCGTTACACAGGTGCACCCGGACTTAAAAGTGTTAATAGGAACTCTACAAAACGATGTAAATGAGGTACTAAGCGATGTCAACAATCACCATGAACAGATTATCAATGGTGTACAAAAGATGTCGCAAATCTCCTAGAACAGATTATCAGAGAGATAAAAGAATCTTGTGATGATATGATGGATCCTCGATCATATGCAAGAGCAGTTGACAACAGAGGAGAACCAGATAACATTGACACTGCTTCAACAGAGCAACACGTGGTCAACTTTCTGCAATCAAAGGGAATTGATGTCGATATTAACACTATTGATGCGTGCATTTCACTGAAGAGAAGAGGCAACAACACCACGCCAGTCACCATCTTGAAGCTTGCCAACAGAAAATCCACAATGGCATTGCTGACACAGGAGAAAAAAACGAAAAGTACAAATGTGTACATGAATGAGCACCACACTAAAAGCAATGCTGAAATCGCCAAGAAAGCACGCGATTTGAGGAAACGGGGGAAAATTCAGGGAACTTAGAGCGCCAACTGCAAAATCTACATCAAACATGAATGGTGGCCCCGAAGCAAGAGTCCTAGTTGTCAAAGACATCAAGGATCTGAACAAATATTGAAACTTCCAGAGAAACCACAAGATAAAGATAATGGAGTCTAGCGGAAAATAAACATCGACATTCAACTACAAAATTACAATGCTCCAAAGGATTACCGAACAAGAAGATCTGGACTCACATTAATCTACATTTAAGATGTATGCGGTATGGCATAGTGGGTAGAGCGGCCGTGCCAGAAACCCCTGGGTTGCAGGTTCGCTCCCCGCCTCTTGACATCCAAATCGCTGCCGTTGTGTCCTTGGGCAGGACACTTCACCCTTGCCCCCGGTGCCGCTCACACTGGTGAATGAATGATGAATAAATGATAGGTGATGGTCGGAGGTGCCGTAGGCGCAAACTGGCAGCCTCGCTTCCACCAGTCTACCCCAAGGCAGCTGTGGCTACAAATGTAGCTTACCACCACCAGGTGTGAATGAATGATGGGTTTTCACTTCTCTGTGAGCGCTTTGAGTATCTAATAATAGAAAAGCGCGATATAGAATCTAATCCATTGTTATTATTTATTACTTATAAAAATTCATAGGGCAACACTAATGATTGCTGAACAGGAATGTATGGAACTTCAATACATTCAGCAGCATAGATCAAAATAGTCCAGATTTGGATAAGATACATTTTTTTTATTTCATACCAAGGATAGTTGTTTTTACAAACAATATAACGGAAACATTAAAATCGACAACAAACTTGGGTTGTACTGTATACCGGTACTATTAAACTACTGCGGTACTAATGAATCAAAAACGGTACTATTCTATGTAAGAAAATTACGGGCTCCCCCCTTTATTTTTTTTTCTTTATTTTTTTTAACGGGCATGACGGCATGCCGTTGCCACATCGTGACATTGCTGGTTTTACGAGCAGTCCGGCAACCCACAATCACAGAGTACTTACAAGCAGACACAGTGTGTAGACAGAAAAGGGAGAATGGACGCATTTTGGCTTAAAGACTAACAATAAAAGTGATGCTATAACCCTGCTCTACAAGAGGTGCTTTAAAACATGGCTAGCTAGCTAGCAGCTAAGGTCCATCTGCAGTCGGCAGTCTTTTAGCTACTTCTAAATCACTAATCCTCGCCTCCATGACGACAAAATAAAGTACATTTCTTACGAGTATCATCCCTGCAGGACGAGGAATGGATAAACATGCTTCACTACACATCGTAGGAGGAAACAATAGGTCACCTGCGTCACCGCTAAAAAAGGCTAGCGCTCCACAATGTAAACAAATGCCATGGGTAGATCTTCACCTGACATCCACTGTAATGATACCAAGCACAAGAGCGTATCTAGTCGATACTACAATTATTACATCAACATTTTTTATCGTCACAAAATCTTTTTTCCTTTTTTTAAAATGTACATTATGTTTATAAACTCAGGAAATACGTCCCTGGACACATGAGGACTTTGAATATGACCAATGTTAAGATTTCATCATTGATATATAAACTATCAGACTGTGTTGTCGGTAGTAGTGGGTTTCAGTACGCCTTTAACAGTAAATGAACAAGTATCGTATTTTTCGGACCATAGGGCGCACCGGATTATAAGGCGCACTGCCGATAAGCGGGTCTATTCAGGTCTATTTTCATACAAAAAGGTGCGCCGGATTATAAAGCATGTTAAAGGGGTCATATTCTGATTTTTTTCTAAATTTAAAACACTTCCTTGTGGTCTACATAAATTAGTGATGGGTAAACAACACCCCAGAGAGTGTGTGGCACACTTACTGGCTGTATTGATGCACACTTACTGGCTGTATTGACGCTGCACTGACGTTGGTGTTTCACAACGGCACCATCTGCTGGATTTGAAAAGTCACTACATTTAGCCTGTAAGTAAAGTTAATTGTTAGAAAATGTTTTGGTTTTTTTAATGAATAGCCATGCAGAAAATAATGTGAATAGTACAACTTTAGTCAATGACCCAAATATTAAACTGATAAAAAATTACAAATTAACTTATTTTGGTGCTATAAAATCAAAACGAACCAACACATCAAAACCTTTCCTTTTTTAGTTCCATTTAAATCAGACCTGGGCATTGTACGGCCCGCGGGCCGCATCCGGCCCTTTGCGCATCCCTGTCCGGCCCGCGTGAGGCCAATCATAAATTACAAAATAAATTTCAAAAAGTATCTATGTCGAGTGTGCAATACAACGGTGCTGCTTTTGTTTTGAAAAGCGTTATTTGTATTACTTCCGTGTGGACGTATTCGCGTGTGCGATTGTGAGTGAATTGAACGGCGCAATTACAAATTACAAAATAAAGTTTAAAAAACATCTATGTCGTGCGCGCAATACAACTGTGCTGCTTTTATTTTGAAATGTGTTATTTATGCCGTATGTCCGGGGGGAACCTGTGAGTGAAGGTGCATAGAGACAAGTGATGAGACGCTAAAAAAAGAAAAGTTGATGAGGATTGGCGTGTTTCCAACAAGACATGGACTGCCAAGTATTTCTTTACATAAATTAATGGTAAAGCCGTGTGCTTAATGTGTGGTACACAGGTTGCTGTGTTTAAATATCATTTTAATCGCCACTACACGAAGAAACACGAGGGAAAATACCGGAATGTGTCTGATGAAGCGCGCGCAAGGGAGGCTGATGCGTTGATGGTAAAACTGCAAACTCAACAAGGACTTTGTGCCATATTTCACACCCCCAGAGATGCAGGCGTCAGGACAAGTTTCGTCATTTCTCACAAAAGCGCCAGAAAAAGTAAGGCGTTTTCTGACGGAGAGTTTATTAAGGAGTGCTTATTGGACTTTGTTGCGCTGATAATGCCCGGAGACATGGACTGTTTTTCGCTAACTTTGGATGAGAGCTCTGATGCAGTCAATTAAAGAGACAACCACAGGTAATGACTTGTTCACAGAAGTAAATGCGTGTTGGGACAAGCTGGCAGGTGTGACAATCCAATCCACTTTATTTATATAGCACATTTAAACAACAAAATGTTTCCAAAGTGCTGCACAACAATATTACAAACAATATTCAAATATTATCCTTAGCTCCACCAATGACTGAATAAAAAGAAAAAAAATTACATATAAAACCAATATAAAAAACAATATAAAATAAATATGATTAAAAACTATTTTTAACAACAAATGGTTGTCCAAATCTGATGGGGAAAAATGTTGGATAATGCAGGATAAAGTGACCATCAAAAGCAATCTGCTTTTGTATAAAGTTAAGTTAGGTTAAATTAAATTATTATTATTATTATTAATTATTATTATTATTATCATCATTATTATTTATCTTACGGTATATCAAAAATAATATTGAGCAAAATTTAATTGAAATATTGTCGTGTGGCCCTCCAGCAGTGCTCGGGTTGCTTATGCGGCCCCCGGTGAAAATTAATTGCCCACCCCTGATTTAAATTGATGATGGCGATGAAAGCCGATGTTAAACGCGGCACACCACTCTTCCAGCTTCTTTCAGTACCAGTTGTTACTCGTAAGCCAAAAGAAGCGCTTCCTGATAAACAATGTGTGTGCCAACCTTGAGACCTCTGATTTCGGGAGGTGGGGGGCGTGGTCGGGGGTGGGGTGGGGGGCTTGTTTAGGGGCGTGGTTAAGAGGGGAGGAGTATATTTACAGCTAGAATTCACCAAGTCAAGTATTTCATATATATCATCATCATCAGCAGTCACTCGTAGTGGAGTATGACTGTCCTCAGAATGGATGGGTTCCCATTCGGGAGGACGCCTGCGCGTGACGTCTTTTAGCGCGGGGAGACTGATGCGCCTGCAGCCACCACACGGTCCTTGGTAGAGAGGGGCCTTGATCCAGTGGCATGGATCCATGACGACTGGAGACCACCCTCTGTTGCAGCCTTCATCCGCCTTCAGTGCAGTTGTGACATGCAGTGTCATCCTCCGCCACTTCCACCGTTGAGGTCTTTGAAATGCTATTTAACCCATAGCTGGGACCCTGACAGGTACTACCACCCCGGGTCAGAGTGGACCTGGGAGCAATGATGACTGAGGGGTAACTCCACCTTCCCCAAAACTCCAGAACTCCCGAACTGAAGCCTCATCACCGGATGCAGTTTTGAGTCATACCCAGGACTGATATATATATATATATATATATATATATACACATATATAAGAAATACTTGACTTTCAGTGAATTCTAGCTATATATACATCTAATTTATTATATTTAATAAATAAATAAATAAAAGAAATACTTGAATTTCAGTGTTCATTTATTTACACATATACACACACATAACACTCATCTACTCATTGTTGAGTTAAGGGTTGAATTGTCCATCCTTGTTCTATTCTCTGTCACTATCTTTCTAACCATGCTGAACACCCTCTCTGATGATGCATTGCTGTGCGGCTTGGAACTTATAAGCGTATTTCTTCATCTTACTCGTCGTCGGCGTCGCCATGGCCGTATCGTCCTCGTTCTTCTGCTTCGTCTCCTTGTTGTGTGCGCAGTTGTGCACTGCACTCTCTAAAAGCCCTAGATGTTATTGTCACATATGCATGTACACTAGATAGCAGTATTGCCCTGTTTAAGAGTGTCACAACATTGCTGTTTACGGCAGACGAACTGCTTTACGGTAGACGAAAACGTGACTGCTGTTGTTGTGTGTTGTTACCGCGCTGGGAGGACATTAATGAAACTGCCTAACAATAAACCCACATAAGAAACCAAGAACTCGCCCTCGATCATTCTACAGTTATAACGTGATTGGGCAGGCGCGCTGTTTATATCGTGGGAAAGCGGACGTGATTACAGGCTGTCCTCACTCAGGTACGCATGAATTTCGGGAGATTTTCGGGAGAAAATTTGTACCGGGAGGTTTTCGGGAGAGGCGTTGAATTTCGGGAGTCTCCCGGAAAATCCGGGAGGGTTGGCAAGTATGCTTACCAGTCAAATGATAACAGCTGTATCGAGCACGTTTTTTGTTTTTTTTGTTAAAGTGACACACACATCGTATTGTTTGACAAAGGATCACTCCTTATGTTCCATAATGCATCTCTGCTTCAGAATTGTTTGACCTATTACTAGGTGTAAGTATTTTTGTGACCACAAATGAAACATGTGTATATTTTGTATTGTATTTATGTTAGGGGGAGAAGGTGAAGCTGACATGTACAGACAGACTGCCAGCATACTTGACAACCGTGGCCATGATGATTTTCTTGGTGAGTAACAGCCCTAACAGTAAGGCAGTAACGGTCTTAATCTCCTTTTAGTGTTCATCATTGAAATTGGTTTTAACAATTTCCTGCCATTTAATCCAAATTTCAGTATACATTGGAGAAGTTTTCCCTGCGTGCCTTTCATGTCCTGGCTTTCCCTGCTGTTCATTTTGCATAAAACATCATCTCAAATTTCGTTTTCATGTCAAATGTGTACAGTTGCTATTTGAGTAATCCCATATAGCCCATATAGAAATTATCAAATTTTAAAATGCAACAATTCCATTCATTAAAATCGTTTTATACCTTAAAGGAGCCTGTTATGCAAAACCAACTTTCGTTACCTATTGGTACCTGATGTTGTACATTTGGGATCTGCATAAGTCCCAAACATTTGAAATCAAACCGTGGAGGCATTGCGGAGATATTTTTTTTAAATAATCTTGCCTTCCTTCATACAGTACTTCTTCCAAACAAGCTGCTTGTCATTTGCAAAACCTGTGACGTTTTCTGATCCGATGATGTCCCCGGATCATCCGTACATGGTATAGATTTACCCAACGGGGTTTGCGCGGGTCCACCGTTGTAGTCCGACACTATAGTCTAATTTTTTGCTATTTTATGGGGCAGACTGGCTCGTACGTTGACATGCATTCTCCATTGTTGCCATTTCTAATACAAAGTAGCGTATAGTTCGAACTGTCAGTAAAATCGCTATGGAAGCACTAAAAACTAAAACAAAGATGGCGGTGAGTTTAACTATTTTAATGTTGTTCATCTTCTATGTTAATGGTGTCAAACACAAGGCTCGTGGGCCAAATGTGGAACGCCACATCATTTTATGTGGCCAGTGAGTCTTTAATTTGTTTTAAATTAGGTTTACGCTGACTGTTAAACTACATTTTCCACAATGCATAGCGATAGTGTTACCTGCGAAGTGACAGCATCCCGCCACTAGATCGCAGTATATCAATGTATATGCATCAGGCAACGAGTAAAATTGAGATAGAAATATTCACAAATGATCCCAAAATGTCCAGGAAGAAAAACATGTATGCACAAATGCTAGGCAGTTTCAAAAAAGATGGGAAGGTGAATACATGTTTGGGCTTCAAGGAGAAAAACATGTAAGTCTATTGTGTTTTTAGATAGTGTCTGTAGTCAGAGTGAAATCTATGTCAGCATTTTGACAACAAACACAGAGCCAATTATGTCACAGTTAGCCTTCAAAAATAAAAACAATTGTCATAGAATTAAAAGGCAAACTCCTTTTGTAGCAGAATGTGTTCACAAAAGCCACAACCATAAACAATGCGGCAGTGAAAAACTAGCTTTATTGTAGCTGAAGAAATCACCCGTGCTTTTCTGAGGGTGCGTTGCTGAAGCAGTGCATGCTCAAGGTGTGTAAGCAGGTCGGCCCCGACCAGATACAGACTTTTAAAAATGACAGTTTTTATTGCGGACCTGTCACTTGAGTAAGTAATAAATACAGAAATGAATATGATACGGAGCAGATCCCTTTGGTTTACATTATATTTGGTTGCATGTAGTTGGAGTTATTCTGTTTTATAGTTACATCTGGCCCTTTGATGGCAACTATTATGCTGATGTGGCCCTCCATGAAAATGAGTCTGTGTGTAAGCTAGCGGCCCCGTCTCCTCATACCAAAACCTTGGATGACTGACAAGAGGCTTTACTCCTGTCATTTAATTCTCTTGTTAAATAAACATGCTCACGTGCTAAGAGCGATGCTCATAGTGAAACGTCTTGAAAGTCAAAAACGAAGACAAGAAACACACGGACATAGCAATTTATCAATGACGACAAAGTTATCAAGTTTGTTCAATTATTTGACTCAGTATTGACTAATGAAGGCACAGGTCTACAATTGTAAGAATCTGTTTATTGCCTCTGGACTTAATGACATTTGAGGCCTTAATTTTTGCCAAATCGATTTATTGACTTCTAATTATTTTTAATGACCCGTGAAAACACTGTTTTTTATTTTAAAAAACTCAAACTAATATGCAGTAATTGACCATTTGAAATGTTTTAGGGTTCTAGGTTATTTTCAATTGTTCTCTATACAAACTATATGTTCAGCGCATATACTGTAAGACTGTTAAAAACACTTAAGTACTAATGGGAGAATAGGGCTCTGTGTGAGTTACAATTTTTATATATGCTGTTGTCGTTGACTTTTTTCTTTTTATTGCTGTCCCAAACTTCTCCATCACTCCGCCTCCGTTAGCTCTGCACACATGTGTTCCTTTATACTTAATACTTCTACTTGGTAGAACAGAGCCTGTTGATTAGATTGAGAACTTCTACCACTTAGCTTTAGGCTGGTGTTCTATAGTGTCGACTAGGGATGGGCGATATGACCTAAAATCTGCATCACAATATATATTGCTGCCACTTGCAATATATTGTGATATAAGGTCACAATTAGGGCTGCAACTAACGATTAATTTGATAATCGATTAATCTGTCGATTATTACTTCGATTAATCGATTACTAATTGGATAAAAGAGACAAACTACATTTCTATCCTTTCCAGTATTTTATTGGAAAAAAATCAGCATACTGGCACCATACTTATTTTGATTATTGTTTCTCAGCTGTTTGTACATGTTGCAGTTTATTAAAAAAATGCCCCTGCGCATGCGCATAGCATAGATCCAACGAATCGATGACTAAATTAATCGCCAACTATTTTTATAATCGATGTTAATCGATTTAATCGATTAGTTGTTGCAGCCCTAGTCACAATATATTGTGATCATACATCACACACAATATACGGTATTTCAGGTATACAAATACATTTCTAAAAGGGTTACAAAAGATCCTAATTTAGCTGCTGAGGTTTAAGGTAATGTTTTGCATAATGTCCAGTTGTATTAATTTCTCAAAACTGTTATTAATCAACTTGATAATTTACTGTTCATAGCTGGTTACTTCCTGCTGTCACGTAAATAATGTAAAAATGTACTAGAGACATTCTGGATGAAAACCAATGCTTCTCCTTCAACCTGATGGAGCTTGAAGGTGCTGCAACCAGGAGTGGGCAAAGAGGAATGGGTGAAACTGGCCAAAAATAGGTGCGCCAAGCTTGTGGGATCATATTCAAAAAGACTTGAGGCTGTAATTGCTGCCAAACGTGCATCAACAAAGTATTGAGCAAATGCTGTGGATACTTATGTACATGAAATTCCTTATTTTTTAATAAATGGGCAAAAGATTTTAGGAAAAAACGTTTCACATTATCAATATGGGGTATGGTTTGAAGACAAACATGAATTCATTCAATTTTTGAATAAGGCTGTAACATAACAAAATGTGGAAAAAACGAAACGCTGTGAATACCAAGTATAGTTCATTTGGAGACCAGGATTGGTGATTTAGAAGCGGCTACAACTCCAGACAACGCAATGAAGTCCACTATTACTTAAAACAGACCTGGGCATTCTGCGGCCCGCGGGCCGCATCCGGCCCTTTGTACGTCCCTGTCCGGCCCGCGTGAGGCCATTTATAAATTACAAAATAAATTTTAAAAAGTATCTATTTCGAGTGTGCAATACAACGGTGCTGCTTTTGTTTTGAAAAGCGTTATTTGTATTACTTCCGTGCGGACGTATGCTCGTGCGCGCAGCGGCAATCACAAATACAAAATAAATAAAAAAAAAAACATCTTTGTCGTGCGTGCAATACAACTGTGCTGCTTTTATTTTGAAAAGTGTTATATGTGCGTATGTCCTGTGAGGGAAGGCGCACAGCGACAAGTGATGCCCGGTTATCCCCGAGACGCTAAAAAGAGAAAAGTTGATGACGAATGGCGTGTTTTAAAAAAGACATGGACTGCCAAGTAAAGGTAAAGCCGTGTGCTTATTTGTGGTACACACGTTGCTGTGTTTAAAGAATATAGTGTAACGACCTGCTGAAGTAGATGTTGTCTTCTTGAGTTGCGTAAATGAGAAGTGAGGAGACGTGCATGTGGAAGGAACGAGATATGTTGAGCTGTGTTAGTATAGCTTGCTCAATAAAAGTTTAAAAAGAGCGTCAGACTTCGTGTGGACTTCTTCTGGACGCTACAATTGGTGTCAGAAGTAAAACTTTGCGCATACTGCACTGTTTGTGTGCTACGTCATCGGGAGGTACGTGCCACGTGAGGAGCTCGTCGCAAAGAGAGACAGAGACAGAGAGAGAGAGAGCGTTTACAGGTGCAGCCACGCTGCTTGACACGGGGGGAATTCCGCCCTCAATGAAGACTCCCAGGTTTGATGGCAAGGCGAACTGGGAGGCATTTCATCCCACTTGTGACATCAATTGTAGCGTCCAGAAGAAGTGCACACCAAGTCTGACGCTCTTTTTAAACTTTTATTGAGCAACCTATACTAACACAGCTCAACTTATCTCGTTCTTTCCAAAAGAAAAACCAATCCTCACTCCTCATTTCCGCAACAGCAACGCTTCTTCCTTCTTCGCCAATCACCTTACAGGCGTGCTACGTTCACAACAAAGAGGATGCAGGATGAAGTGACAGAAATTGAAATTTTTGTATTGTAATATACATCAGGAAGTGTTGTGTAAGAAAGTGTTAAAAATAAAACCATCAAAAGCCATCTGCTTTTGTATAAAGATAAGTTAGGTTAAATGAAAATATTATTATTATCTATCTTACGGTACATCAAAAATAATTTGAGCAAAATTTAATTGAAATATTGTCGGTGTGGCCCTCCAGCAGTGCTCGGGTTGCTCATGCGGCCCCCGGTAAAAATTAATTGACCACCCCTGACTTAAAACATCATCCGATCGGAAATGTGCTGTCAACATAACATTAACATTAAATTACACTGACGGTGGTTTCACCTGAATGACATTGATGTGATGTGTCGGTATGTTAGTCAGGTGCCGCCCCGCCCTAAACGTAGAAGACACGTGGCTTCGCTATGAATGGGGGCCCCGTTTTGTGTGAAGAAGCGCATGCCGAATGTAAATTATTGAATGTCAAGGAGCTTCATATGAAATTTTACCCAAAATGTATTCATGGCCAATGCTATATTATTTTGTATTTTCTGAGAGTACAAAAAACACTGTTTGGTGGAGAAGCCTAACTTATATCCGTCAAATAAATTAATTTTTTTGCAGTGCCACACTAGTTGACTGGATCTGTTGCGAGACGTCGTATGGGTTGTCCATGCTTGCATAGTCAAATTGTCAAATTGACTTTCTGTTACTTGTAGATCTCTGTGACATTTGTTATTGTCTTCGGGGTTATCCTGTACCGGATCAGCATTAAGACAGCTTTGCACATTAGCACCTACCCTGCAGCACGATACCATGTGCGGGCCACTGTCAAGACCACAGCTGCCATCATCAACCTCATCATCATCATCATCTTAGATGAAATCTATGGTAAAATTGCTCGCTGGCTCACCATACTTGGTAAGAAACATTCACTCAAAATATACAGTAGCTGAGGTTATCTGAGGAGTTTCTAATTTATCTTTGATGACTAGTATTTGAAAAAAATTCAATTTTGGGGTTTTTTTGTTTGTTTTTCAGAGGTTCCAAAAACAGACAAAAGCTTTGAAGAGAGGCTTATCTGCAAGACTTTTGTTTTGAAATTTGTCAATGCCTTCACGCCAATTGTTTATTTGGCTTTTTTTAGGGGAAGGTAAGGAATCACTCACTTATTGTACATATCTGTGTGTTTGTTATATACATGTATTGGTCAAATATGAGGCTCAATCAATGTATTGCCTACTGTAGCAGTAACAACACACAGTAAATACAATCAACAAGAGCTGCTGTCAATCACAAATAATGCTAGTCCACGCACAATGCTAACACTGAGCTAAACTAACACAGTTAATTCCACTTTCACTCGCTGAAGTCACACGAGACTCAACAAGCACCACTTTTTAAAGGTGCATATTCAAAGTCACAGATATTACAATATTATTTATTAACAGGTATTTCCGTTACTAATTCAATAATTTAATATAACTAATTACTTTTTAAAAGTAATGTTCCCAACACTGGTTAAGACACAATTAAGTAAAAGGAGTGAGCAGAGGAAAAAATAGGACCCTCGCCAACTGCCAAAAAAATAACATATTCTTGTCCACTATTGACCATAAAAAAGGGTAAAACTGAAAATATACAAACAGAAAGGATGCTTAAAATAAAGAAATGCGCAACAGTTAATTACACACAAAAGCAGGCTATAATGTCAATAAATGTATTATGTTGTGTAATAAACTTAAATAGATAGAAAACAACACAAAATATGTAAGATGCACAATCTAGACTATCTATTTTACTGTGCTAACATCACTTTACCTAATGTCAAAATTAGCATTACTGCATTTTGGCTATTAAACCTCCCAAATTACACTACAGTCAACAAATAACACAACACAATCAAATATGACATGTTACTCAACAGTACTTACCGATTATGCTTGGTTTAGCGTAAGATCTGAGCAGATGACAACGTTTGAAAATGTAACCTAGCTAGGTTAGACTGTACATAAAGGCAATGACTTCCTATACACTGATAACGTCCTCCATGTCGTTCCCGTTAAACGAGAAGTGCACCATACAGTATATTTCTAAAATGAACGTTAACACTGGTCTTAAATTTAATCTTAATACATTTAACAAAACAACACATACCTAGTAGTGATTATTGTCACACATCAACATTATTATCATGTACTAGTAATGCTGCCTCTTTGCTAGGTCAGCATTACAAATGTGACTCAGTTCTTCGCGTTTGAGTGCTGCTCAGAGACAATTTCAATTGTCGAAAATTACACTGATTGTTTTCAGCTGTTCTTCTAGGCATGGCCAACCAAGCAGACATATCAAGTCTACCTGGTTGGCAGAATACAGTTTTTGCTGATAAGCAGAATAAAGAAAAAATGTTAAGAGGAAAAAAACTTTTTTTAAATGCTTTAAAATGTAATATCGGAAATTATCGGTATCGTTTTTTTTATTATCGGTATCGTTTTTTTTTTTATTTTATTTTATTTATTTTTTTAATCAAGATAAAAAACACAAGATACACTTACAATTACACCAACCCAAAAAACCTCCCTCCCCCATTTACACTCATTCACACTCATTCACACAAAAGGGTTGTTTCTTTCTGTTATTAATATTCTGGTTCCTACATTATACATCAATATATATCAATACAGTCTGCAAGGGATACATATAGTCCGTAAGCACACATGATTGTGCGTGCTGCTGGTCCACTAATAGTACTAACCTTTAACAGTTAATTTTACTCATTTTCATTATTTACTAGTTTCTATGTAACTGTTTTTATATTGTTTTACTTTCTTTTTTATTCAAGAAAATGTTTTTAATTTATTTATATTATTTTATTTTATTATTTTTTAACCATACCTGGTTGTCCAAATTAGGCATAATAATGTGTTAATTCCACGACTGTATATATTGGTATCGGTTGATATCAGTATTGGTAATTAAAGAGTTGGCCAATATCGGAATATCGGATATCGGCAAAAAGCCATTATCGGACATCCCTACTTTTTACACACAAAAAACGTACCGAAACATAACCGAAAATTCTAAAAATATCCTTCTTTTAAAAATATTTCAAGAACATTTACTCTGGGTACAACTTTTTTAGGCATTTTATCACAAAAATGTTGGAATTAAGAAAATATTAAGAAAGGACTTATTTACGCAATAACTGCTTTCCTGCTTCACATACGTTTGAAATATGATTTATATTTATGTTTTTCATGTGTTCTGTAGGCATGTCGGGCGGCCAGGAAAGTACCTGTATGTTGTAGGATCATACAGAATGGAAGAGGTACACAACATATTATTCTTCTTTTTGTGATTTCATTTATTTTATTTTTTTAATTGTGCAATTCCTGGCCAGGGGAGTTGATCATTTGTCTTCATGTCCTATTTCTACTGCAGTGTGCTCACGCAGGATGCCTTATGGAGTTATGCATCCAGTTATGTATCACTATGCTTGGCAAGCAACTCATCCAGAACAACCTGTTTGAGGTTGGCATGCCGTAAGTGCAAATTTAATGTCATGTATTTTGCATATTTTCAAATTTTTTACACAGCATGGTTTGATATTTACAAAGAGCTAGAAAATCAACTCGCTAAGCTCAGTCAATCACATCCTGTCTCCAGTTAGCGTAGCAAGAGCTCTTGCATGTTGTTACATTACACATTTTGATTTTTTTTTCTAGCAAGCTGAAAAAATTGTGGCGCAAAAAGAAGTCGGACTTAGACTTAAAGAGGGAAAAGGAACTGGCCAAAACAATGCGACAGCACGAGAAAGATCTCTTCCTGGGACCATTTGTTGGCCTCAACCCAGAGTACATGGAAATGAGTGAGTTTGTTGAAATGCCTTGAGATAGTGTTACATACAGTAAAATAAATGCTCCTGTTACTCATTTGATGAGACTGTAGCTGCATTAACACCAAAACTGTTTACCAGAAGCTAGCAGGAGGCAGTGGACGTAAGCGACAAAAACAACGTCATTAAAGCATCAATAATATTACAATTCAAAAACAAATTTGACTCAAGAATTTTCAAGTAATCTCCATCCATCCATCCATCCTCCTCCGCTTATCCGAGGTCGGGTCGCGGGGGCAGCAGCCTAAGCAGGGAAGCCCAGACTTCCCTCTCCCCAGCCACTTCGTCCAGCTCCTCCCGGGGGATCCCGAGGCGTTCCCAGGCCAGCCGGGAGACATAGTCTTCCCAACGTGTCCTGGGTCTTCCCCGTGGCCTCCTACCGGTCGGACGTGCCCTAAACACCTCCCTAGGGAGGCGTTCGGGTGGCATCCTGACCAGATGCCCGAACCACCTCATCTGGCTCCTCTCGATGTGGAGGAGCAGCGGCTTTACTTTGAGCTCCCCCGGATGGCAGAGCTTCTCACCCTATCTCTAAGGGAGAGCCCCGCCACCCGGCGGAGAAAACTCATTTCGGCCGCTTGTACCCGTGATCTTGTCCTTTCGGTCATAACCCAAAGCTCATGACCATAGGTGAGGATGGGAACGTAGATCGACCAGTAAATTGAGAGCTTTGCCTTCCGGCTCAGCTCCTTCTTCACCACAACGGATCGATACAGCGTCCGCATTACTGAAGACGCCGCACAGATCCGCCTGTCGATCTCACGATCCACTCTTCCCTCACTCGTGAACAAGACTCCGAGGTACTTGAACTCCTCCACTTGGGGCAGGGTCTCCTCCACAACCCGGAGATGGCACTCCACCCTTTTCTGGGCAAGAACCATGGATTCGGACTTGGAGGTGCTGATTCCCATCCCAGTTGCTTCACACTCAGCTGCGAACCGATCCAGCGAGAGCTGAAGATCCTGGCCAGATGAAGCCATCAGGACCACATCGTCTGCAAAAAGCAGAGACCTAATCCTGCAGCCACCAAACCAGATCCCCTCAACGCCTTGACTGCGCCTCGAAATTCTGTCCATAAAAGTTATGAACAGAATTGGTGACAAAGGGCAGCCTTGGCGGAGTCCAACCCTCACTGGAAACGTGTCCGACTTACTGCCGGCAATGCGGACCAAACTCTGGCACTGATCATACAGGGAGCGGACCGCCACAATCAGACAGTCCGATACCCCATACTCTCTGAGCACTCCCCACAGGACTTCCCGAGGGACACGGTCGAATGCCTTCTCCAAGTCCACAAAACACATGTAGACTGGTTGGGCAAACTCCCATAAACCCTCAAGGACCCTGCCGAGAGTATAGAGCTGGTCCACAGTTCCACGACCAGGACGAAAACCACACTGTTCCTCCTGAATCCGAGGTTCGACTATCCGGCGTAACCTCCTCTCCAGCACACCTGAATAGACCTTACCGGGAAGGCTGATGAGTGTGATCCCACGTTAGTTAGAACACACCCTCCGGTTCCCCTTCTTAAAGAGAGGAACCACCACCCCCGTCTGCCAATCCAGAGGTACCACCCCCGATGTCCACGCGATGCTGCAGAGTCTTGTCAACCAAGACAGCCCCACAGCATCCAGAGCCTTAAGGAACTCCGGGCGGCTCTCATCCACCCCCGGGGCCTTGCCACCTAGGAGCTTTTTAACTACCTCAGCAACTTCAGCCCCAGAAATAGGAGAGCCCACCACAGATTCCCCAGGCACTGCTTCCTCATAGGAAGACGTGTTGGTGGGATTGAGGAGGTCTTCGAAGTATTCCCTCCACCGATCCACAACATTCGCAGTCAAGGTCAGCAGAACACCATCCTCACCATACACGGTATTGATAGTGCACTGCTTCCCCTTCCTGAGGCGGCGGATGGTGGTCCAGAATCGCTTCGAAGCCGTCCGGAAGTCGTTTTCCATGGCTTCCCCGAACTCCTCCCATGTCCGAGTTTTTGCCTCCGCGACCGCCGAAGCCGCACACCGCCTGGCCTGTCGGTACCTGTCCGCTGCCTCAGGAGTCCTATGAGCCAAAAGAACCCGATAGGACTCCTTCTTCAGCTTGACAGCATCCCTCACCGCCGGTGTCCACCAACGGGTTCTAGGATTACCGCCATGACAGGCAGCAACTACCTTGCGGCCACAGCTCCAATCAGCCGCCTCGACAATAGAGGTGCAGAACATGGTCCATTCGGACTCAATGTCCAGCACCTCCCTCGTGACATGTTCAAAGTTCTTCCGGAGGTGGGAATCGAAACTCTCTCTGACAGGAGACTCTGCCAGACGTTCCCAGCAAACCCTCACAATGCGTTTGGGCCAGCCAGGTCTGTCCGGCATCCTCCCCCACCATCGCAGCCAACTCACCACCAGGTGGTGATCGGTAGAAAGCTCCGCCCCTCTCTTCACCCGAGTGTCCAAAACATGAGGCCGCAAATCCGACGACACAACTACAAAGTCGATCATGGAACTGCGGCCTAGGGTGTCCTGGTGCCAAGTGCACATATGGACACCCTTATGTTTGAACATGGTGTTCGTTATGGACAATCTGTGACGGGCACAAAAGTCCAATAACCAAACACCGCTCGGGTTCAGGTCCGGGCAGCCATTCTTCCCAATCACGCCTCTCCAGGTTTCACTGTCGCTGCCAACATGAGCGTTGAAGTCCCCCAGTAGAACGAGGGAATCACCCGGGGGAGCACTTTCAAGTACTCCCTCAAGTGAACCCAAAAAGGGTGGGTACTCTGAGCTGCGGTTTGGCGCGTAAGCGCAAACCACAGTCAGGACCCGATCCCCCACCCGAAGGCGGAGGGAAGCTACCCTCTCGTCCACCGGGTTGAACTCCAACATACAGGCTCTGAGCCGGGGGGCAACAAGAATTGCCACCCCAGCCCGTCGCCTCTCACTGCCGGCAACGCCAGAGTAGAAGAGAGTCCAGCCCCTCTCGAGAGAACTGGTTCCAGAGCCCTTGCTGTGCATCGAAGTGAGTCCGACTATGTCTAGTCGGAACTTCTCCACCTCGCGCACTAGCTCAGGCTCCTTCCCCCCAGCGAGGTGACGTTCCACGTCCCAAGAGCTAGCTTCTGTAGCCGAGGATCGGACCGCCAAGTGCCCTGCCTTCGGCTTCCGCCCAGCTCACATCGCACCCAACCTCTATGACCCCTGCTATGGGTGGTGAGCCCATTGGAGGGGGAACCCACGTTGCCTCTTCGGGCTGTGCCCGGCCGGGCCCCATGGGGACAGGCCAGGCCACCAGGCGCTCGCCATCGTGCCCCACCTCCGGGCCTGGCTCCAGAGGGGGGCCCCGGTGACCCGCGTCCGGGCGAGGGAAATCTGGGTCCATAGTTTTTATTTTTCATTGAGGCCTTCGAGCTATGTTGTCCGGGGGCTTTATGCCCCCTGGTAGGGTCTCCCAAGACTCCTCTCTGAGCTGCCACCTTATCGTGGTAGAGGAGTTTGCGTGTCCCAATGATCCTAGGAGCTATGTTGTCCGGGGGCTTTATGCCCCCTGGTAGGGTCTCCCAATACAAACTGGTCCTAGGTGAGGGATCAGACAAAGAGCAGCTCGAAGACCTCAAGTAATCTAGTTAGTTTATTTCCAAAGTAAACACCTATATCAGATTAAATCTGTTCATTATTCTGCAATTAAAAAGCAGTGTTCAAACCTTGGAGTGCCTTACACCAGGTGGATTGGCATTAATCACAGCTACAACTTGAGAGATGTCAATTAAAACTAAGCGGAGGATTATCAAACTTCTTCAAGAAGGTAAATAAACACACAATGTTGCAAAACATGTTGCTTGTTCATGGGAAGGTTGGAAAAGGCAAGCAAACTGGTAGACCAAGGAAAACATCAAAGGACCAAGACAGAAAACTTAGAGCAAGCTGTCTTGAAAACAGAAAATGCGCAGCACAACAAATGACGAGCAAATCGACGGAAACCGGAGTCTCCAAAAATACCTTAAGGAAATGGGATTTAAATACAGAAAAGCTAAATGAAAGCCGTCATTAACATTCAAACACAAAAAAACAAGGTTTCGATGGGCTAAGGAAAAGCAATCGTAGACTATGGATGACTGGATGAAAGTTATATTCAGTGATGAATCACAAATCTGCATTCGGCAAAGTGACAATGCTGGATTTGTTGTTTGATGACGTTACAATACTATTTATTATGACAACTGCCTGAATAAAACATGCACATTTCCACAGTCATTGATGATATGGGGCTGCTTGTCAGGTAATGGCACTGGGAAGATGGCTATCTTTACATTGTAGTGGGTTTACATAATTCACCCACAAAACTTGAATTACGGTTGGAGAGTTCCGGTCTTACGGGTTGAAAAGGAAACGTATTTCAGTTGTTGTGCACAGACTAAATAAAGGCCATTTGATCCATTGTTACTGTAAAAAGCTGAATGTCATTAAAACAGTAAGCTTCCTCTTTTGACACTCCTCCTTCGACTCCCGTGCGCCACATTGGTGGCCCCGACGTAAGTCCTGCTGAAGTTTCCGGGACTGAACAGAACATCGAAAGACACATCATGGCAAATTCCACCATTCTCAAATTGCCGGAGTTTTAGGAGTAGTCTGCTACATCGTGGTTCGCACATTGTACTGAGTAAGCTTTATTACATCCCCTCCTGCCCATGATAAATATGTGGGGTTCCAAGCTTACCTCCTGAAAATTTTTGAACTGTCACAGTCAGAACGAGCCCTACGTCTCCTTGCTATTTAGGGCATGGGAGACAGCAAGCCCTCTGAACACATGGAGATTATGTAGAACCCTCCAAACAGCGCTCGCTAAAACAGCTATTACTGAGCCACATGCTTTGGCAGAGGAAGCTGACCAATTCTTCCTGGCCGCCCAGTGTTTCACCCCTGACGTGCTGGCCCCGACACGCAGTCACCGGCCCACCGGCGCTAGTGTGCACTCTGACAGCACTCTGACAGCTGTGCCAGCCCTTACTTGTGCTACTTTCATGCACGCTTTGGCGCCAAGCTAAAAAGTGCCAGTAGTAGTGGCTGTGAGCACAGGCACAAAGGGCTGGTTACCGTTTGTCCAAGACACCCATTCTGGGCACAGATTCCTCTGTGACGCCAGCGCCCAATGGATTGTCCTGCCAGCTACAGTTGACAACGCCGTTGGTGGGGTCCACTGGCCGCCTTTGACATCCGCCTTTGAATCCCCATTCGAACATGTGGCACAAAGACTGTGGACTTATGTTTCGGTAATGAACGGTTTACGTGGGACTTTGTCACAGCTGACATATCCTTTCTCCTCCTCTGCGCAGATTTTTTGTGCGCCCACGGGCTGCTCGTGGATGTCAAGAACGGCCGCCTGGTGGAAGCTTTGACCTTCTCCTTGTTCACATGTGTTTGTGACGAGTAGGGATGATTTTTGTTAACAAATTATCGATTTCGATGCCATTATCGAATCCTCTTATCGAACCGATTCCTTATCGATTCTCTTATCGAATCCAGATAGGTTGTTGTATATGGAAAAAAAACACAATACTTTGTTTAACAAAAGCTCACTTTTATTTTTTAAGAAAAAAATAAAATAAAATAAATAAATAAATATTGACTGTTGTTACCCAAAAAAATGTTGTTATAAAATAAATAAATATTGACTGTTAGTGCCCCTATATGTGGGCCACCTAAGAAAAATACATGCAGGAAAAATCCTGCATTCATTTGTATTGGACAGCACTTTACATTTGAAACAAATGTCAGAGTAATGGTGTTGTTTACTTTTTGCTCCATTACATGTCAGCAATATACAATTATTAACCTACTTGTATTCGTCTGTGTTCACCAAGTTGAAGGGGAGGAGATTTTTTCCCCATCATTCTCGTTAGCTTGCGAGTAATGTTGTTACTCTCCTCCTCACTCTTGCTGCGCTCTGCGTTATACCTCGCCATGGTAAATGGGTTAACGCTCTGTGCTACAGAGCAAACACTGCCCTGGTCACTCTGGCTGTCATGAATGTCATCATCTGAAAGAGGATAACGTTAACATTATCTTAATTCACATCTTGCAAGCTCTAGTTTATTAGACAGACCTGCAAACTCTGGAGTGGTGTAGGCTACAAGATACCGTTAACGTTATCAGACACATACAAAAAGGCTAACGTTAACGTTACCGTTAGCCACTGACTATGCTTAGGTAACGTTAGTCTAGCTAACATTACTGCAGTCCTGGTTGACATAAGAGGTAACGTTATTTTAGCCTAAAGGCTACAAGTGAGCAGATATGGAAATTAACCGGCAACAGTTAACGTTAGTTACTCACTGGCACTATCACTGGGTTGAAGCAGAGGAAGAGGGACGTGCTTGGTCATCTCTGTCGCTGCTTCTCCATGTGTCAAAGACGCGACACGTTTCTCTAACCTTCAGGTTATGTACGGCCTGAACATGTTTCAACATGTTTGTTGTACTGCTCCCCTTACAGGCAAGCGAAGCCTGGCAATAATTGCAGATAGCCGTTTCCTCGTCGAATTTCTTAGTAAAGTTAAGCCATGCCTTGGAGCGTTTTTTTCCGGTCCATTGTTGTTGCCGCTTCTGTATCTGCCGCCGAATGACTGAGCTACGTCATTTCCTGTGACACGGGATTCGTTCCCAGGGATTCGAATAAAGAACCAAATATTTTTCTTTACTATAGTGGCTTCGATAACGGGAACCATTTCTCAAAAAGGATTCGAATCCATGGAACCGGTTCTTTTCCTATTTAACAATCGGGGGAACCGGTTTAGAACATCATCCCTAGTGACGATGGGACATATGACCCCCTCTTCAGCTTACTCTCTGAAGGCGACAAATGCCAACAGCTTTTCAGTGGGTTCCCCGGTCTGACACGGCCCACCTTATCAGGCACCACGACTTAACATGGGGTCGAGCACCACATTAAAAACCAAAAGCCCTCTCATCCTTGCTAGAGGCCGACAGCTCAACCCGGAGAGACTGGCGGCTGCTAAACTCGGACAGCCCATGGGCCTCGCTGCTCCACATGGTCCCGAAGCCTGACGGTGGCTGGCGTCCGTGTGGCGACTACCGGCGCCTCAATGACGCCACCACGCCCGATCGCTACCCAGTCTCCCACATTCAGGACTTCTCTGAGCATCTGGTGGGGAAGCTCCTGTTTTCCAAAGTAGACATGCTACAGTGGTACAAACTTGCAGACATCCCTAAGAGGGATGCGGTGACTCCTTTTGGGTTGTTTGAGTTCCTCATGATGCCTTTTAGACTGAAGAACGCAGCCCAATTATTCCAGCGGCTTATGGACTCGGCGCTTAGAGACATGCGCTTTGTTTTTGTCTCCTTGGACGATGTACTAGTCGCCAGCCTCAGAGAAGGAGCACATAACACACCTCCAGGATCTCTTCATAAGGCTCGACAAGCATGGACTGGTCATTAACCCAGCGAAGTGTGTCTTTGGTGCCGTCCATCCAGTTCCTTGGGCACCTCATCAGCAAGGATGGGGCCACCGCCCCTGCTGCCGAAGATGGAAGCCATTTCCAGCTTTCCCCGCCCTCGGGCTCAGAGAATTTCTTGGAATGGTTACATTACATACACCGGTTCATCCGTCAGGCAACCCACATCATGCGCCCACCTTTGACAGAGAGCTGCTCGGTGTCTGGTTGGCAATCCGCCACTTCCGCTTCATCTTGTAGGGTCGTGAGTTTACGTTTTTTGTGGACTACAAACCCTTCACATTCTCCATGTCCAAGATGGCTGAGCCGTGGTCCTCCCAATAGAAACGCCAGTTGTCACCTCTTGTGTACACCACAGACATCTGACACATTGCGGGCATGTTCAGCGCGGTCGCAGACTGCCTCTCCAGATCGATGGGTCGGCACAGTGAGGCTGGGTCTTGAACACTCACGTATGGGTGTGGACCAGGCATCTGACCACGAGATGGCGGAGGACTGCGCCTGGAGGAGGTCGCGGTTCAGCGATTCAGGGGTCAGGCTGTGGTGCGATCTCTCTCCTGGCCAGAAAGAAGCCCCTTATGAAGTGTAAAGTGAAGTGAATTATATTTGTATAGTGAAATCCAATAGCTAAGTTACATTTAAACCAATGTGGGAGGCACTGGGAGCAGGTGGGTAAAGGACACAACGGCAGTGACTAGGATGGTGGAAGCGGGGATCGAACCTGGAACCCTCAAGTTTTTTTTTGTCCTGTCCAGCTACTCAAGCAAATCTTATTGTTGATGTAGATGCCCATATTTGCTGTACAAATTTACTTTACAAAAGAGAAGTGTGGGATACTTCTCTTGTTGCCTTATTTGTATTAGACTTTATTAAATGGATTTATATTAATGTTTGGCACAGCCAAACTGGAGCAAGAGGGGATAGAAAGAGACACCAATGATTGAGATGAAACTGCCCTGGCGGTTCCTTCCCCTGAGGGAAGGAAAAAAAAAAAAAAAAGGAAGACACGCTGGCAGACAAGGTCACTACCCCAGCAGCTGGCCAACTTGCAGTGCACCGAGCTGCCACAATAGACGCGGGGGCTAGACCCAGCAGGCCCCAACCAAGACGGGCATCCGGAAGGGGTGGACCTAAGGGACCCAAACACGCAGCCCGGCCGTAGTAGCCTATGGCGCCGACTCTCGCCAGACAAGCAGGCCCCAAGTGTGTGTGTGTGTGTGTGTGTGTGTGTGTGTGTGTGTGTGTGTGTGTGTGTGTGTGTGTGTGTGTGTGTGTGTGTGTGTGTGTGTGTGTGTGTGTGTGTGTGTGTGTGTGTGTGTGTGTGTGTGTGTCCAAAAAAAATTAAAATTTAAAATTTTCAATAAATAAATTTAAAAAAAAGATATATATATATATACACACACACACACACACACACACACACATATATATATATAAATATATATATATATATATATATATATATATATATATATATATATATATATATATATATATATATATATATATATATATATATATATATATATATATATATATATATATATATATATATATATACATATATCATCATCATCATCGGCAGTCACTCGTGGTCGAGTATGACTGTCCTCAGAATGGATGGGTTCCCATTCGGGAGGAGCGTGGGGAGACCGATGCGCCTGCAGCCACCACACGGTCCTTGGCAGAGAGGGGCCTTGATCCAATGGCATGGATCCATGACGACTGGAGACCACCCTCTGTTGCAGCCTTCATCCGCCTTTAGTGCCGTTGTGACATGCAGTGTCATCCTCCGCCACTTCCACCGTTGAGGTCTTATATCTATTTAACCCATAGATGGGGCAGTGGTTGGCGGACGCTAGGGCGTGTCCACACACTGGTGGGCCTGCACGCCTCGCCTCCGAGATCCCCTACAGTTTAGCCTGTGTCCGCAAAGACGCAGTTTACCGTGTGTGGCCACGAGGAGGCACCACAGGGGTCTTGGTGGTGGAGAGGCTTTGTACCAGCAGGAGGAGGCTTACGCACTCGGCTCCTCTTTTCACCCACCCAGGGGCTAGCTGGCGGCGATAGCTGTAAGCAGAGAGTAGCAAGCAGGGGCAGCATGCAGCATGCACTAACTACAAGCACTTCTGCCACAAATCTAACGCACTGACGCATCACACGCACCCTGTGCGCGAGCACTCACACACATACATATATACACACAAATGTGTATACATATATACACACATATACACCTACACACACATGCACACATACACATATACATACCTACATCCATCCATACATACCGTAATTTCCGGACTATAAGCCGCTACTTTTTTCTCTCGTTCTGGTCCCTGCGGCTTATACAAGGGTGCGGCTTATATACGGCCTGTTCTTCTCCGACACCGACGAAGAGGATTTCGGTGGTTTTAGTACACAGGAGGAAGACGATGACACAATGATTAAAGACTGACTTTTCATATACCGGTAGGCTGGTTATTTTGATAACGTACAGGCGAGCACTTTGTATTACTTTGCACCGTTGTATTATTTGTACTCTGCATGAATGCTGTTCGCCATGTCAAAGATGTGAAAGTTTGATTGAATGATTGAAAGATTTATTGTTAATAAATGGTACGCTTTGCGTTCCCAAACAGTCATCTCTGTCCCAACAATCCCCTCCGTGGTAGCAGGAACCCCTATATACTACGGTAATTACACATCAAAACCCTGCGGCTTATAGTCGGGTGCGGCTTATATATGGAGCAATCTGTATTTTCCCCTAAATTTAGCTGGTGCGGCTTATAGTCAGGTGCGGCTTATAGTCCGGAAATTACGGTACATATATGCATACACACACACACATATATAACAATAATAATTACATACATACACACACACACACACACACACACATATATAATCAAACAACTCCATACACAGGCCGGCAGGGCAGCGATCTAGCCCCGGAACCCACTGTCCACCGAGAACCAGCCGATTACTCTACCGCTCCATGAAAGCTGCCCTGCGTGCCGCCTTGCCTGACGGTTTACATTTATGTAAACTCGAAGTTATTATTATTTTTTTGGTTCTTTGTTGTTGCTATTTTTGTATTACAACATTTTATTATTTGATCATGTTGTACTGCATTTTAATCTTTTGTTTTGTGATTGTGTGATGTTTTTGCCTGGACCCCAGGAAGAATAGTCTCCACTGCGGTGTAGACTAATGGGGATCCTTAATAAACTAAACTAAAACTAAACGGTAACTGGGTGGACAAACTTCCCTGAGTCATGCTAGGCCTCAGGGCCGCTCCATAAGAAGACATGCAGTCCTCGTTTGCCGAACTCGTCTACAGTCAGGTACTGCGAGTTCCGGGGGATTTCATTCTGGAGGCATTGCAGGGGCCCACCAGGGATTTTTCACCCGTCCCTAAGTCACAGCATGGTACCCCTCCTTCTCGGGTACACCCCAGCCTGCGCTCAGCGGATTCTTTTTTCATTCGTCACGACACCCACCGTGGACTTTGCGCCCCACTACAAGGCATATGCATGTACAAGCCAGGCTGCCCAACAAAAAGAGGATTAAAAAAAATAAGGAATTTACCGACTACAACTTTGAACTACAACTAAATAAAAAATGGCAGACTGAGGCAAAGCTCTTCGGGTAAACTTCGAACATACTGTATATGGTGATAGCCGCTGACATAACTAAGGCAAAATATGTCACGAAAGTCTCAGAATCCAAACGGCTCGTTTGGAGCGTTTTGAAGAAGATATTTTAAATATATATTTTTTTTAAAATATCTCTGCCATGCTTCCATGGTTTAATTCCAAATTTTCAGAACCTATGGGTATCCCAAAAATACAAAAAAAAAGGTACACAGCGGTAAGAAAAGTTGTATTTTGATAATAGGACCCCTTAAAAGAATTAAAAAATCCCTCCAGAATTACAACAGAAACCTGTGTGAATTACAACAACTTAAAATACATTCAAAGGTGTTTTAAAAATCATGATAGAACTACATCGTACATTCATCCCACCCTTAGTTATTTTTACGTTCACATACTGTATGAACCTGCGATGAGGTGGCGACTTGTCCAGGGTGTACCCCGCCTTCCGCCCGTAGCTGAGATAGGCTCCAGCGCCCCCCGCGACCCCGAAGGGAATAAGCGGTAGAAAATGGATGGATGGATGGAGACTGTATGAACATATATCTATACGCAAAAGCAAATTCAATATTGTCTCACCCCTAATGATAACTGTTTCTTTTAAATTGTTTTTTTCTGTTGATTAGATGATCTGATCCTGTTTTTGAAAGATTCTCTGTTGTCTTTTCTTTTTTAATACAAGTTTCTGTTTGTTTTCACAGTCATCCAGTTTGGGATGGTGACTCTTTTTGTGGCCTCCTTTCCCCTGGCTCCTCTCTTTGCTCTTCTGAATAACATCATTGAGATACGCCTAGACGCCAAAAAGTTTGTTATGGAGCTCAGAAGGCCTAACGCTGTCAAAGCCAGAGATATTGGTAGGTGTTTTCTTGGGACAAAATATATTAAAAACGTTCACCTTAGTTCAGCTATCTTTATCTCTATGATTTTTATACATTTATCTTCGTAATTTATCAATGCACTATTTACACCCATTTACTGTACATCACAACTGTCACCTATTCCTCTGACTTAAATCAATCAATCAATCAAAGTTTACTCATTGAGCTCTTAATCACAAATGTCTCAAAGGGCTGCACAAACCACAACGACATTCTCAGCTCAGATCCTACATCAGGGCAAGAAAAAACTCAACCCAATGGGAACAATGAGAAACCTTGGAGGGAACCGCAGATGTGGAGATCCTCCCTGGGTGATCGGTGCAATGGATGCCGAGTGGATATGGTTAATAATGTGAAAGTCTAGTTCATAGTGGGGCCAGCAAGGGATCTTCTTGCATGTAGACACGTCGGGAGGCAGAGACGTCACTGTGGAAGTCGCTTCCTAGCGGGTTCCGCTGATCACACACGTTCACAGGAGTCTGGCGTTCAGAGTTGAACAAGGTTTTATTCACCATCAATGATTACACTATTCGACTTTTCAGTCCGTGTCCTTCCACTCCAAACTCTCCAAGCCCTCCTCCTCCTGCTGTTCCCGACCGCTACTGTTAAAGACAACAGGTGATTAGACAACTCGTACCACCTGGGAAATCTAATCACCTGTTCAGCTGTGTCTCGCCGTTGGCACTGCCACGCTCCCGTCTGATGGTGCTCTGTCCTCAGCACCATGGACAGAGGCGGTGCCCTCCGCTCCTGCAGGCAGCGCTAGCCACACCTCCCTCCACAGTCACCAACTGATGCAAAGGGGAGTGGTCCATCCTGGGTCCCGACTTTGAACAGCTAGCACTACATCTGTGGAGGCAGATCCGTGGTCAACTGATAAACTCTCCACGCAGGAGAGGGTTTTTTTTTTTTTGATTGATTGATTGAGAAGTTTAGTGACATCTTAAATAATTTAATCCATGTAATGCTTTAAAAAGGCAAATGGATGGCACAAAAAGCCAAAAGGCTTGTTTCAATTGGCTCAGCAGAAAAGAGAGACAGCAGATCAACTGGTCTAAAATAAATAAATGATAAATGGGTTATACTTGTATAGCGCTTTTCTACCTTCAAGGTACTCAAAGCGCTTTGACAGTGTTTCCACATTCACCCATTCACACACTGATGGCGGGAGCTGCCATGCAAGGCGCTAACCAGCAGCCATCAGGAGCAAGGGTGAAGTGTCTTGCCCAACAACACAACGGACATGACTAGGATGGTAGAAGGTGGGGATTGAACCCCAGTAACCAGCAACCCTCCGATTGCTGGCACGGCCACTCTACCAACTTCGCCACGCCGTCTATTTAAAGGCTAGGGTATACAAATGAGTTTTAAGATGGGACTTAAATGCTTCTACTGGGGTAGCATCTCTAACTGTTAGGTAGGACATTCCAGAGTACTGGAGCCCGAACAGAAAACGCTCTAAAGCCTGCAGACTTTTTTGGGGCTCTGGGAATCACGGCGTGGCGAAGTTGGTAGAGTGGCCGTGCCAGCAATCGGAGTGTTGCTGGTTACTGGGGTTCAATCCCCACCTTCTACCATCCTAGTCACGTCCGTTGTGTCCTTGGGCAAGACACTTCACCCTTGCTCCTGATGGTTGCTGGTTAGCGCCTTGCATGGCAGGTCCCGCCATCAGTGTGTGAATGTGTGTGTGAATGGGTGAATGTGGAAATACTGTCAAAGCGCTTTGAGTACCTTGAAGGTAGAAAAGCGCTATACAAGTATAACCCATTTATCATTTAATAAGCCAGAGTGCTTTGAACGCAGTGTTCTGTCCGAGACATATGGTACAATACAATCAGCAAGATAGGATGGAGCTCGACCTTTTAGTATTTTATATGTAAGTAGTAAAACCTTAAAGTCGCATCTTAAGTGCACAGAAAGCCAGTGCAGGTGAGCCAGTGTAGGTGTAATATGATCAAACTGTCTTGTTCTTCTCAAAAGTCTAGCAGCCGCATTTTGTACCAACTGTAATCTTTTAATGCTAGACATAGAGAGACCCGAAAATAATATGTTACTGTAATCGAGACGGGACGTAACCAATGCATGAATAATGATCTCAGAGTCGGTAGTGGACAATATGGGACATTTTAGTGATAATACGGAGATGAAAGAAGGCTGTTTTAGTAACACCTTTTAATGTGTGACTCAAATGAGAGAGTTGGGTCGAAGATAATACAGAGATTCTTTACCATTCGCTTTGTGTAATTGTTTGGTTATCGAATGTTAAGGTGGTTTTATTAGATAGGTGCCAGTGTCTAGCAGGACCGATAATCAGCATTTCCGTTTTCTTAGCATTAAGATGCAAAAAGTTGCTGGACATCCACTGTTTAATTTAATTTAGACACGCCTCCAGGTAACTACAATCTGGCGTGTTGGTAAGTTTTAGGTGCATGTAGCGTTGGATGTCATCAGCATAAAAGTGAAAGCTAACACCCTATTTGTGTATGATGTGAGCTTGCGGCAGCATGTAGATGCTGAAGAGTGCAGGGCCACGAACCGAACCCTGTAGAACTCTGCACATTACCTTAACATACTCTGATGTCACATTGTTATGGGAGACACACTGCATCTTGTCAGTAAAATGGGAGTTAAACCAAGAAAAAGCTCAGTCTGACATACCAATATGTGTTTTGATACGTTCTAATAGAATGTTATGATCGATTGTATCGAAAGCAGTGCTAAGATCAAGCAGCACCAGCATGGATGACGCATCAGCATCCATAGTTAGCAATAGATCATTAGTCATTTTTGCGAGGACTGTCTCCCTGGAGTGATTTGCCCTGAAACTGGTGGTGATGATGATTGTTAGACGCTAAGTGTTCATTTAGCTGCTGTGTGACAAATTTTTAGAAGATTTTCAAGATAAAGGGAAGGTGGGACACCGGCCGGTAATTTACCATGTCAGGATCGAGGTTAGATCTTTTGAGCAGAGGATGAATAACCGATTTTTTGAATGCTAGGGGAACAGTGCCAGAGGGAAGTGATAAGTTAATAATATTTAGCACTGATGGTCCTAATATTACAAACAGCGCCTTGGTTAGTTTCCTAGAAAATGTTGTTTGTTTTGTCCCATTTACAAGTCGCAGGAGTTCTTCTAATGTTTTTTCTTCAAAAAGAGAGAGATTATTTTGAGAGGGGAATATTTGTTCTACATACATTTGTATCTGCGTTAATAGAACCCAGTTTGATCTGGGACGCGTTATCTTTAATTTCCTTTCTAATGAGTTCAATTTTCTTATTAAAGAAATTCATAAAGTTATCAACCGAGTGGGTCGATAACTTTTAGGGGCCTTTTTTAGCTTTAGCGTTGCTTTATCAATGGCGTTGCGCAGGGCACCGTTAGAGTTGTTTGTGAAGTTATTGATAGAGCCCACATCATTTGGGAATGGTGCCATTACCGAAAGCAGTAGGCCAGCAAGAGTCGTAGTTGTGACAGCATTAATGTTGCGGCTGCTAAAGCAGTAGTTATTAGTTGCTTGTTGACAATGCATCAGAACTTAAAATTTTATAAGGTAATGATCGGACATTACTTTAATGTAGGGGAGTACCATAACTTTGGATGTGGTGACAGCTTGGAGAAGGACTAGGTCTATCGTACTACCGTTGCGATGCGTGGGTTCATTTATTATTTGTGTAAGACCACAGCTATCAATTATAGTCTGGAGCGCCATGAATGGAAAGTCTGAAGGATTTATCATATGGATAAAAAATCCCCGTTATAATTATATTTTCTGCGTGCGTCACTAGATCAGCGACAAACTCTGAAAATTCACTGATAAAGTCGAAATAGGGCCCAGGGGGGCAATAAAAAACAGCCAGATGGAGATATAGCGGTGACAGACCTCATAGTAACCTCAAATGATTTATATTTATTACTTAGGTTAGGGCTAAGGTTAAGGCTTTCATTGCAACCCTTCCACCCCTTTTTAAAGGGACGGGCAATATGTGCATTCGTATAGTTAAGATGGGGTCGGCAACCCGCGGCTCTGGAGCCGCATGCGGCTCTGGAGCCGCATGCGGCTCTTTAGTGCCGCCTTTGTGGCTCCCTGGAGCATTTTTAAAAAAGGATTGAAAATGGAAAAAGATGGGGGGAAAATAATTGTTTTGTTTTAGTATTTTTTTTGTTTGAGAACAAACATGCCACAAACCTTCCCAATTATTAGAAAGCCCACTGTTTAATATGTTTGTGTGTATGCTTCACTGATGAGAGTATTTGGTGAACATCGTTTTGTCCTACTAATTTTGATGGTTCTTGAACTCACCATAGTGTGGACTGTACACGCAACTGTTCGTTTACATGTAAAATCTTCCGCTCCTTCTTTGTCTCATTGTGTCCACCAAAAGTTTCATGCAGTGCGTGAATGCAAACAGGTGCGCTTTGTTAATGTTATTGACTTGTTGGAGTGCTAATCAGGCATATTTGGTCAGTGCAAGCTAATCAATGCTAACATGCTATTTAGTTAGCTGTATGTACATAGTGCATCATTATGCCGCATTTGTAGGTATATTTGAGCTCATTTAATATCCTTTACTTTTATCCTCTTTGTATATAATTTAGTTTTGCATGTCTCATGACACATTTCAGACAGTTGTTTGTGTGCCATGTTGTTCCAGATCACAGCAAACATTACCTAGCTTGCCTAAGATTGTAATAAATCTATTAAAAGAAGACAGCCTGCCATTTCCTTTAACTTGGAAACACACATCAATACCTTTGGCCATTAAAAGCCAGTAATTTCCAGGAGTTATCTCACCTTCTGAGTGACCTCTGATTTACTAATGGTTTTTAATGTTGTAAAAATGTGTAGAATAATGATTAAATTTCAACATTTGTGTCAACGAAGATTTAGTTCATCCTGTGATACATATTAATTTTGATAGTAGGCAATTATAGCTAATATAGACACTTACATCATGTGTTGCCTTCATTATAAGACTTATATACAGCTTTTCATTTTTTGCGGCTCCAGACAGATTAGTTGTATTTTTGGTCTAGAATGCATGTCCACCTCTGGCACAGTTACTACAGAAAAAACATTGGGTAAATTATGTATTATTCTAAGAGAAATGCTATGTGTGCAGGAATTTTCCAGCTTGGCGCTCGTTAGTTCTGCCTTAACTGACTCCTCTCCCAGGCTAACAGACACTGTAATTGCAGGTGTCCGAGCTTACTCTAGTGTAGTTAGACAGGCTTGTCTCAAACAGTGGTCTATGTTTTTAGAGAGAGCGATGGCGCCTTCCCCCCTTAGGGTGAAGGCCGCCCCTCCTCAGCAAGCCCCTGAAAGAGGGCCAATTATCAATAAACATTAGTCCCTGTTCTCTACAAAAACTAGCGAGCCACTTGTTAAGCGAGACTAATCTGCTATACCTCATCATTACATCTCAGAGACAAGTACTCGATACCTAGACATCTTTCTAGCGAGATTACAAGTCCTAGCTATGTTCCTCTTTGTAATCTCTGACTGTCTCATCCTATGTCATTGGAGCCGACGTTTACAACTATGTTCGCGTAGTTAGTGGCGTGATTAGCCTGTCATACGTGTTTACTAGGCCTGTTGCGAGTCAGCTCCCGAAGACTAGCTTCAATGTTAGGTGCTCTGGCCCTGGGAATACGCTAAATTAAGGCTGGTTTATTAAGCTGTATGTTCCGGGTGATGGAGTCCCCTATGACTAAGGTGTGGTGCCCCTGGGGTGTCGGACTAGCTAAAGGGCTAAATCTATTATGCTTCTCAACCGGTTCACCGTGGCTTGTAGGCTGCTTAGAGCTGCTACAAGCTGGGCTAGTCAGCGTGCTACAGCTAACTCTAGCAAATGTGTCCGTGGCGTCTAAAGTTACAAAATGACTCTGCTTTAACTGGCGGGCACGGTCTCTAGTAGGACCAACCTACCCTTGAGAACAGTGCACGAAGAGCACTGACCCATACTCATGTTGTTTCTTACACCGAGTCGCGTTCTTGCTGTCTTTGGAGAAGTGGCAGCAGAGTGAGGGCGCAGATGCCTTCAGAGCGTAGTTGCTTTCGCCCGCAGCGAGCTTCCCCTCGTTAGCTTAGCAGCTAGCAAGGTTGTTTCTTTCACCAAGTCAAGTTCTTGTAGTCTTCGGAGCAATAAGCGAAGAATAGCAGCAGCGTGAGGGAGCAGACACCTTCGGAGCGTAGTTGCTTAGGGCCGCGACTAGCTTAGCTCCGTTAGCTTAGCAGCTAGCTAGCTGAGAGATGGGCGGTGAGACAGAGAGTGGGTGCTTTGCAAGTTTGATAAGACTATTAAATATGTTTGAGAAGGAATAAAGAAAGCTGTAAAACAATTAGAAGCACATAGATAGAAAGATAGTACTTTATACGCATGTATATTATTAAATACAACATCAACCAGGGAAAGCCTCATGTCAGGAAGATCATTGATGGAATCTTGGTTGAAGATTCATAATTATCTACACTTGTAAATGCAAATATGACTTGCTGTCTTTTATTAATAAGCAGCTACTCCTGGAGACTGTATTATTCTAATCTATTACTATAGAGCTGCAAACAGCCAAATACAACTCCAAGACCGACACTTCCTTGCTGAATAAAGCAGATGTCTACCAAATCTGTGTATGTCATAATGGAGGAGTAGAAGTCCCATTTCCAGGAGGATTAAGTGTTAGTCAAACTAAACATTGACACCAGGCACACCACTTGTACATTTTTACTTAGTGGAGTAATCACTTTTGACGATAAGCGTCTCAGACATTAGTTGCTGTGTTTTGAACAGTGGGATATCGCGGTACTGGGTACTGATACCTAACCGTAATTGAAACAACGCTTCTTTTTGTTTGCAGGTATCTGGTACAACCTGTTAAGAGGTCTAAGCAAGGTGGCAGTCATACTGAATGTGAGTTTTTCAAGTCACTGAATGCATGTTTTTGCAAGCCATCCTGGAAAAACTAAGAAAGTTGTTTTTATCACCTCACGACCATGTATTAACCATTGCAGTTTTTGGTTCACAGGCCTTTGTCATTGCCTTCACATCTGACTTCATCCCACGGCTCGTCTACAAGTACATGTACAGTCCTGATGGCACCATGCACGGCTTTGTCGATCACACTCTGTCATACTTCAATGTGAGTGACTTTCAGCCAGGTACAGACCCTGTCCAGCCAATGATTCTAGGACATTCAGTAATAACATGCAGGTAAGTAGTTTCATTGTTGGTTAATAATTGAGAATACTCATGACCAGTGTTGGGTTTTTTACTGAAAACCAGTAAATAGTTACAGTTACTAGTTACTTCATTTCAAAAGTAACTCAGTTACTAACTCAGTTACTTACACCAAAAAGTAATGCGTTACTGTGAAAAGTAACTATTTAGTTACTTCTTTTTTTCTTCTTTTTTTTTAAAGCTCCCATTAATGCCCTTTTAGCCTTCATTTCAGTACTGTTATTGCACTGGAGAATAATACAATCTGTTGATCAACTTGACATGTATTTGCATCACTGAACTCTGCAAGCAATGAGGTCTACATACAACAATTTGTTTCTGGCCAGAAGAAATTGACAAAACTATTTTAAATAGCTGCAACATAACATACATAAGTAACAAACAACATAATAACAGCATAGCTGAAAAGCAAGAAAGGCACACACTACATACACAAAGCCTAACCAGGCATTTTTTCCTCAAGGAATTCTGACACAAAATCATGTCTGAAGCCAAGAACACTCTACACATTTCCCCAGTTTTAGTTTAGAGATAAGGAAAGATTGCCCTGTCCCACTAGCATCCCTCTTTATGTTTGTGAACTTTATAGTCTATACATTTAGAGTGATGTGATAATCAAACACTCTAGTCTAGAGTATATAAGAGAATTGACAGCAACGTTTCCTCTGAGGTGTGCGCCTGTGCAATTGTGCACTGCTCAAGCATCCTCTGCGCACGGCAAATCTATGCCACGCATAAATCAAATTAAAAAAATAAGCGCATAACAATTTTCGACACACGGACACGACAGAGAAAACACTTTTCGTCATCCTTGTTCAAATATTGTAACGTCTGTCGAGACGCTTTGAGGACATGAATTCCATCCATCACTTTACTGAGCAAAACTCTTTATTGTCGGCCATAAACACATCACCAAAACATTAGTAAAAAAAATGATATCTCGCAAAAGTGGTCATTTTCTGCAGTACAAACCAGACCAAAAGCAACTTTGTTATATCAACAGCAGCCGCTCGCTCTTTCTCACTTGCGCCAACACATGCACATATGGCACTTAGCCAGTGATGCGTTTACAGCCACACAAAAAGTCGGACAACTCCAACACCACACATAAAGTGTCATTCCAGGTCGTTACACTATGATTTACCAATCAAATGTGTGCTTATTCTAGTGTCATTTATTAGGAATCTTAATTTATAAATATTAATCATTAAATGCTGTTAGCATATTAAATAAATACTAATAAAAATATATTTTATACAAACAGGAAGTTGCAGGAATGTACACATGATCCCCTGCTTACATCTCATTGTGCAACATGAGAATGTTTTAATTGGGAACTAAATGCAATGTCTGAAAGGTGTACAAATTATTTCCAAAGCAGGACCTCCACCCAGACAAACAATACAAGTACACAGTTCATGAAAAACAATATTTGTTGTTATTGTCATTGTAAGTGGGCCTAAACACTTATATTAGAAAATAACCTCATGGAAATGACTGCTGTCATTTGATTATAATAATAAGAGAATGTTGTCTGTCTATCTGTGTTGGCCCTGCGATAAGCTGGGGACTTGTCCAGGGTGTACCCTGCCTTCCGCCTGAATGCAGCTGAGATAGGCTCCAGCAACCCCGAAAGGGACAAGCGGTAAAAAATGGATGGATGGATGGAGATGGAACTTGTTATTTAGTCAGGTTTGGGACAGGTGTGCTGCTGGTGTAGCCACAGTGTGCACGTCTGATGTTGCTCACATGGGCTCCACTGAATGCTCAGGGAGTTTTTGCGTTTGCTCACACACATGAACAATTAGAGGGAACATTGATTGACAGAGTGTGTATCTTCAGTCCTGAATGATGAGCAGAGGCAGAGTTAATCCTTAAGTGGTGGTGGAGGGAAAGTAGCATTGGAGTCTCTGTCTCTCTTTACTAGCTTCGTCGAAGCATGTTGCTTATGTAGCTTGTTTCAGCAGATTTGAATTGCTGTCTTGGGCAGTAGATGGGATCTTTGATCCAAAGCACAATTTACATTTAACTAAAATGTTATTTTCTTTGTGCTCGACAAAAGAAAAGTAGTGAAAATATCTCCATGTTAACAAACTCGACTGCAGCTCAGCCATGATCAGACACGCCCCACCTCCTCTCTCTCTTCCCTCCCCACACTCACACTCACACACACAAAGAGCGCAGGTCTCTCTTCCTCGGCTTGTGACACAAGAAGAATCAGAACGGTGACACTGCAACGCTCCGATAAAACACACTTTATACTACATAAAAAGTAACGTAAAATAACGCAGTAATGCATCATGTAGTAACGGTAACTGAGTTACTGAATATAAAAAATAACGCATTAGATTACTAGTTACCGCCGAAACTAACGGCTAACTGAGCAAAACTCTTTATTGTCGGCCATAAACACATCACCAAAACATTAGTAAAAAAAATGATATCTCGCAAAAGTGGTCATTTTCTGCAGTACAAACCAGACCAAAAGCAACTTTGTTATATCAACAGCAGCCGCTCGCTCTTTCTCACTTGCGCCAACACATGCACATATGGCACTTAGCCAGTGATGCGTTTACAGCCACACAAAAAGTCGGACAACTCCAACACCACACATAAAGTGTCATTCCAGGTCGTTACACTATGATTTACCAATCAAATGTGTGTGTAAAGTAATGCGTTAGTCCCAACACTGCTCATGACCCACTGCCAAATTTCACATAACCAATGATGATGGGAAATACTGGCACACCATTTCAGGATGTTTTTGTGTGTCTGACAATAGGTATAAAGACTACAGAGACCCTCCTTGGTCCAGCACACCATATGATCTCTCCAAGGAGTTCTGGACCATTCTTGCTGTCCGCCTGACTTTTGTTGTCGTCTTTCAGGTTTGGGTCATCCACATTCAATCATCATCCATTTGAAAGATGTGCCACGGTGCATACCTCTAAGGACACGTTCGGTTTTTGAGTACAGTAAGGAAAACAACATTTAAATTATAAAACTGATTATTTTAAAATTAAAATAAAACATGGCAAAACGTTGGTAATTATCTAAAAAATACAATTATCAAAAAATAAATGAATGAATGAATATGAAATTATAACTAAACTCCAAGCTTTTTCCTTCAAAGGCCGCATACAGAAAGATTTAAGCATGCAGGGTTTGGTATAATTTCTAAACTTGCTAAAAGCAGTCCAAAGTAGGCCAATAGTGTATCTGTACTCCAAGTACTGTATCTATCTATCTATAGCTATCTGAACAAAACATTGACATATTTTCACTCATAGGTGACAAAGTAAAGCAGTGTAATATCTGATAATACGCCTGGTCAAATTACAAAATCTAATATTTGATTGTGCTGCCTTTAACTTTGACTATGGCATGCTTTTGCCGTGACATCATTTCCACATACTTCTAAATGTCTATATGTGGTATTTCTAGGGGTGTTACTAGAGCTCGCAATATTAAATTGTGATAATATTGATGGTTTAAGGAAAAAGCTGTCTTGTCATACAATATGAGCATTGCAACCCACTGCATAACTCACTCAGGCAGGTGTGACGCATGTCAAGGGACCTAGCACAACAATTTGGGACCAGCAGCTCTCACCAGCCATGAGATCAAAATAAAATCAACAACTTGACAGCACGTCTTCAAAGGGGACCTATTATGCAAAACCAACTTTTCGTACCTATTGGTACATGTTTTTGTGAAATCAAACCAAGGATGCATGGCAGAGACATTTATAAAACAATCCTGCCTTCCTTCATGCTTCCGCCAAATGATCCGTTTGGAATTTGCCCAACGTGTGATATTTTTTCCAATTGGTGAAGAGCTTTGCGTGAGTCCGCCATTGCAGTCCAATGTTGTAGTAAATAAGTTTAATCTTTTTCTCAATCCTCTTGTTGTGGGGCAGACTGACTCGTACATGCACATGCATCCTCCGCTGTTGCCATTTCTAATACAAAGTAGAATATTGTTCTAATTTATGTCTGTCAATAGACTCGATATCTTTCAGCATCATCAGGAGTGATGGCAGCTGCCAGTAACTTGTCCAGATATTTTGCGCCATTCGTTACGCACCTTGCACACACTCAAGACCTCCTTAAAGGAAGCTGTATCCACTTGGTGATGTTATTCATGTAAGAGATTTTGTGCACTTTCCATCTGCAGATTTTATGGATCCGTGGTACTACTTGAAATGGTCCGCCACCTCCAGTGCCTCTATTGTTAATGCGTGGTTACTTGTTCCACCAATGTTCATCACTTTGGTCTTTTTGACATTCAAATTGAGTCCGGCTAATTTGCCTGCATCATTCACCCGAGTTACAACACAGGAGAGGTTAACAACACTTACATTCCCTCTAAGACACAACACAAACCACAATAAAACAAAGACTCCTTGTTATTTTGGATTCACCTTGGTTACTTATTTGTCTTAATGTAATGAATGCAATTGCATTTATAAATGTCTAATACAAAAATAAATGTCATAATTGTCAAACAGTAAGCCTCCACAGCCTACCTATAGGAAGTTTAAATATATACGCTTAATGGTGACACTTTAGACAGAACAAATTTAAAGTTTGTCTTGAGCCAAACACAATAAACAAGAAAACGTAATTCTTGCAGAAATAAACATTTCCACATTATTTCATGTCAGATAAAGACACAGCCAAATTAAAACCACATCATAAAGTTAATTTACATTGCTTTTAAACAGAGCCTTAAGTCCTTTCTTGCAGTCTAATTAAATTGTGAAACCACAAATAAGATGTTACAGTTTATAAACAACTTGTTTATAAATCGTACTTTACTAAATGTCTTATGTTTAGTTGCAATGACCGGTACAAATTTGCAATTCTCACTTAATTAAAATGCACAAACATTTTTTAATGTATTGCGTTAAACAGCCGAAATGCAATACATTCAACAACCGAAATAATAACAACCATAAGCTGTATATTAACCATATTATGTCGAAGTTTGGATTAGCTAAATTAAGCATTCAGGCGCGGCTGCAGTAGGAGCGGAGCGCCCCTAACGGCACAGTAAAACGGCGATGCAACCTTAAACAAAATATATATGCAGTATTTCTTCAAAAAGAACCACCAGTAAGTATGTGCTGGCACTGTAAATTTCTCTGCTTGGCTGATGCAACTTCCGGTCAATAAAGTTTGATTCAAAATACACATTTGTCAAAGATGTACTAACTGCCCACATGATGGTGACATAAACCAGTGTTTTTCAACCACTGTGCCGCGGCACACTAGTGTGCCGTGAGATACAGTCTGGTGTGCCGTGGGACATTATGTAATTTCACCTAATTGGGTTAAAAATAATTTTTGCAAACCAGTAATTATAATCCGCAAATGTGCCGTTGTTGAGTGTCAGTGCTGTCTACAGCTCGGCAGAGTAACCGTGTAATACTCATATATCAGTAGGTGGCAGCAGGTAGCTAATTGCTTTGTAGATGTCGGGAACATGGTTTGTCGTGATCACAATATGCGGTAGGCAGCGTGTAGGTAAAAAGGTATCTAACACTTAAACCAAAAATAAACAAAAGGTGAGTGCCGCCAAGTGCCGCTAAGAAAAGGCATTGAAGCTTAGGGATGGCTATACAAAACAAAATTAAAACTGAACTGGCTGCAAAGTAAACAAAAACAGAATGCTGGACGACAGCAAAGACTTACAGCGTGTGGAGCAGACGGCGTCCACAAAGTACATCCGTACATGATATGACAATCAACAGTGTCCCCACAAAGAAGGATAGCCTCCGCACAACTTAAATAGTCTTTATTGCAAAAACAAAGCAGGTACGGGGAATAGCGTTCAAGGAAGACATGAAACTGCTACAGGAAATGACCAACAAAAGAGGAAAAGCCACTAAAATAGGTGCACAAGACAATAACTAAAACACTACACATAGGAAAACACCAAAAAACTCAAAATAAGTCACAGTGTGATGTGACAAGTCGTGGCAGTACTTTGAGACAAGATTATAGTGATGCATGGTTGGTTATGGTTTGAATTCATATCCAACAATTGCGAGAACGACTTTTTATTGTCAATATCGACTACTAAGTTTCATTTTTTTAATGTTTTCTGCTGGTGGTGTGCCTCAAAATTTTTACAATGAAAAAAATGTGCCTTGGCTCAAAAAAGGTTGAAAAACACTGACATAAACACATGTAACAATGATAATTAAATGACCCGATACCAATATTTTGGTACCGGTACCGGTACTGTAGTGGATTGTCCGAAGCTTAAGCAGGCAACAAAAGTAGTTTAGTACAACAAATTTATTTACCCATTATCAGAAGTGCAGGTTGAATTGAGTTGGCCGTGCAGACAAACCACAAGTTACTCCGGAGCAACCAAGACACACACAAGCCAAAATCACCCCCGAGTTCCGGTCTTCTGCCATTTTTTATATGTCTTTTGTGCGTCATCGTTCCTTATCGAGTGCGTCAGTGTCTTTTATCTTTTCCCTATCTGTTCCATAATAACTCGAATCCTTTAGACAGTCAACACATTCTGTAGACAGGTTGGCACGACTTAATATTCACTTTTGTCCCACAACTGGTCCATTCAATGGCACAAAATCCAAGAGTATTGAAAATGAGCGGACATTCTTAAAAGACAAGAAATATAGGTCAAAAGGTCAGAAATTCTACTACATACTCGCCTTCCAGGGTCTTAAGACCCTGGACCAAAACAATTTCTGATATAGACCACTAACTTAAATCTCTACCGCAGATAGAGGCAAAAACCTCAATGTTTTTATACGAGGCAAAAATTCCGTCTATGAGCCTCTTTCAGAGCGATCGCTGTTACCAGCCTGCAGTAAAACCATCTCACAGAATACAATTAGTGGCCTACCCTTTGATTTAGTAAAGGAAAAACAAATACTTTGATCATGAACATCATTGAACATAAATAGATGAATGTATATAGACTTATGACTGTAAGACATTTGCAAAAATATTTTTCCCGGCATTTGCAATGAATGTAGTTACCAATATTGTTAATTATCAATTGATTTTGAACACACAACTGAATTTCGTATGAGTCCATGTTCGATTAGAGCTCGTATAGATGGCTCGGTGGTGCCTCAGGCTGGTGGCCTGCCGACACCTCGTTGGGCTTTCGGCTGCCCTTGTGAAGAAAGAGATCCACTCAAACAGTCTGTCTCTCTTTGGGGTGTGGTTCAGTCCATTGGGCAGACTGTTCAGTGGCATGTGCGTGCTGGCCGAAATTGGGGAAAACTCAGGTAGAGTTGGAGCTGTGGGGGCTTTGGGGAAGGCTGGGGCAGAGTATGGGGCGTGGGGCTTTGGTCCAGGCCCTCGGCTTGCTTCAGGCCTCCTCGCTGCTTCGGCACTCCCGACCCTTCTTTCCACAGCTGCTGGAGTCCCGGTGGACATATTGGCTGGCAACCTTAGTTGTTCTCGTCATCGCTGGCAAGGTGTTGTCTCTCCTCTCGGTTCCTTCCAGTCAGGTATCGGGTGTTGGTCCTGGATTGGCTTTGACCGTGCCCCTCTTAGCGAGTGCAAGGGAATCTGGAGTGGCTGCTTTCATCCTCAAATCTGCACAGAGGAACTGGCACACAAATTCTACATTTTGCAAACTTACCATTTTGGTCTCATGGTCTTTCCACCTTCCTAGGAAGCTGCTGGTCCTGAGAAGTGCTGATCTTGTGACTGAAGAAGATTAACCTGTTTTCTTAAATTAGGTGCCGTTGTTTGACCTAATCTTTTTGGGGAAACCATGTCGGGATATTAGATCATTCACAAAACATTTAATTACTGAATTGGCACCCTCTTTTGAGGTTGGGGTTGCTTTCGCCAACCACTGCAATTGTCAATCTAAATCATTACGTTCCTTTATCCTTGTACCGGATTGATCATATCGATTAAATAAAACCTCAACACGCTCAAACTTGACCCAATCCAAACTCACCTCCCCCCTCTGTCCCTCTTACAGGGACAGTGTTAGTCGTAGTAATAGTAATAGTATTAGTAGTTTCAGAAACATCCAAGAAAAAGAAAAGACAGCTGATAGTCAAGTGCAGCAAGAACAGAGGCGGAGGACAGGTCATGTTTGAGGTCACTGTTCGCTTTTGCAATAGTACTTTGATATTTTACAACACCTAGTGAATTATTGTGGCCTCAATAATTAACTAAATAGTTGTATTTAATTTAGTCTATCTATGATGGGACAATGCACAGAAACATTAAGTTCAGAAACAGATATGTTCTGTACCAGATTATATCTAAATAGCTACTTTCCATCTGTAGTCCCTGGCTACCTAAATTAAAGGGATCCAAAAATCAAGCAATAAAATTATTACACTAATTAATCATAATAAATATATACATTCATAATAATCAATAATTAATCAAAAATAATCATACTGTAGCATGTATTCAATTGAAGTGAAGTGAAGTGAATTATATTTATATAGCGCTTTTCTCAAGTGACTCAAAGCGCTTTACATTGTGAAACCCAATATCTAAGTTACATTTTTAAACCAGTGTGGGTGGCACTGGGAGCAGGTGGGTAAAGTGTCTTGCCCAAGGACACAGCGGCAGTGACTAGGATGGCAGAAGCAGGTATCGAACCTGGAACCCTCAAGTTGCTGGCACGGCCACTCTACCAACCGAGCTATACCGCCCCAATTATAAGAAAAGTCCTAAAATGCCCCTTCATGGACACATTGTTAATATACAATATAACCACACCTTATTTACATCATCACACAAAGACCATACATGCTCTTGTTCACATCTGTCATCATTCGTAAAAACAACCAAGATTTTAACAGCCATACCTCAAAATTTACAACAAAAATGCTCTCATGGATAAATATAATACTCATTAAATTGATGTGTCAACATAATGCCCCTCTTAGTGACCGTGTGAGCAGCCTTGATTGCTCCAAAGCCACCTTTTAACTTCAATTTTTCTATTCCTTTTGTTATAACGTGGCGAAGGCTAATTGGTCTGTACATGTTCTGGTCTTCTTTATTTCCTGCTTTATGGATTTAATTATAGTAGCAGTTTCTCGACGTGGTAGGGAAAGTGTTTTCCGTTATTGATTTATTTATCAATCGTTGTTATACGAACAATAATACAATCCTTATATGTTTTTAGGAAGATAGTGTCCAACCCATATATATATCTCTAGATCGTGAGTCTGATAATGCAGTGAAGATTTTGTTTAACTTTGTTTCATTTGTTAATTCTAAATTTAGTCCATCCTGAATAAATGACAATTATTTGCACTGATTTTGAGGGATTTTTTATTCAGGGTTTGTACAGACTGGATGAAATGTTCATTAAAATTATTACTTATGTCCAGACTGTCTGCGATAGTAGCGCCGTTGATATTTAATGTTATAGAGTTGTTTCTTGTTTGCTCTCTTTCCGTAAGTTTGTATCTGGTTTTCCATAACTTTCTAATGTTCCCTTTTGCGACTTTGATTACTTCTAAGTGAAAGTCAGTCTTAGACTTCCGCATAAACATTGTAACTTTTGTTCCTCCAAACTTTTAAAATCATACGATCTGTATTTAGACCTGTTTTAATTGCTCTTATGAGAGCTGAGTCCTCATGTCTTTATTGGAATCCAAATTGTTTTATTAATCCAATGGTATTTTTATATACCACTCTTCTTTCTGGTTTTGTATTCGTGTATTTACAGATGTTCTCTTTGATTTTTGTCATCCAATTGTAATTCTAGTATAGGGCTGCTTATCATTTGTATCATGTAGAAGCCGTTTATAATATCCTTAAGTTTCTTTCTAGGTGTTTTATTTAACCAGTCCAGATTAACGTCCTCCATGACGTTACTTCTGTCATACTATGCTGTTTGAGGATGTCTGAAAATGAATCAAGAAAAATGTATTTAGCTGTGGTTGGTCGGTATACTACAATTACCTTGAAATACATTTCTGAGAAAAATGTGATTTTAATTTCAACATACTCAAATTGATCTACTTTTAATATTTTCCCTTTCATAAATCATAATTCCTCCCCCCTTTGTCACTCAATCTGTCTTTTCTGTAATCTTGTCCCCCGGGACATTAATTAGAACGTAAAGGTGTTGTGGGTTTTAACCATGTCTCTGATAGACACGGTAATCCGGATTAGAGTCTGACAGTAACTGCTGGATTTGTTCAGTATATTTCCTGTGGTAGAAAGTTTAATAATGCGGACACGTTTGTTACTGAATACTTTCTACAGACTTCTGTTTCTCTGCGACTTTGTGTATGTAATAAGCAACTACAATTATTTGATATGCTTAAATTTTGTTTTAGCTCAGCTGTTGTGTAGCTGCTAGCTCCTTGTAGCCTACAGCAGGAATGTCCAAATTGCAACCAATAGCTTTGTTTTTAACAGACAACCGAAATAATTAAAAATGTGGTATTAGCGTATCGGTTCAATCAGTGGCAACTACGCCCTGTTTTATCATTTGACCTAAATTTTTGGTTTCGTAGGCAGGACAGAGGGAACAATGTGGGTCATTAGTTGTCCATCTTACACCATTCTAATTGTTGTAAGGATAGTTCACATGAGCGGCCATACCTTGAGTCCCACCATATATAAGAGTCAAAAGGCTCCTATTATGAGTCGTCTAATTGGTGAATATACACTTTGGCGGTTTGGGTGGCAGGACACACGGACGCACCTCAGTCAGCTAGTGCTAGGACAGTTGGAGCAGTCCCCGTCTTCCACTCATTCCTGGGAGGCGTCCCCAGTAGTTGTCAGCTGATGTCGTGCTGTCAGGCAACATCAGGAAGTTCCTTCTGTGCAGTATTGAATTGTCAGGGCACAGTTCGTAAGCAGGTCATTACAAGGTGTGTGCAGGTTGACCACAAAGGAATGCTTCAAAGATTGTGTTGAACATTGTCCGTTGACACTTATGTCCAGCAGGGGTCTGTTTGTATCCTGCTGTTCGTCCTGCTGTCACACCTGTATTTTTTGTGAGCATGTTCTGGCTACAACTTTGGAGCTTGTCTTGTTCAGATTGGCAGTCCCCCTGCTGCATATCCTTTCCACCCTCGCTTGACCTAGCACAACCGTGGCTACCACCCAAGTCCGTCTGTATGGTTTTACGTTTTGTTGAGGTTTTTTCCTCCAGAATTTGGAACTCAAAACATGTACACCCATCGTTTTCATATCCTCTCGGTTAGTTCGATTTGCATATCACGTTTTAAAATTACAGTCTTAACTATCCCATTAATTGCTAATCAATAACCTTAATTCAAAGATTATACGTACTACTTCATGTGTATTTAAGTACCCTTTTAATTCACTTAAAGATTATCTATAAGTTAATTTAAACTATCATTTGTCTATCAGTAGGCGCGAGCAAGCTGTCATGCTTGCACTCTGACCTCCTGCTGTGCGTGATACTCTCCAAAACAAAGGAATGTTTTTATTCAAATTTCTCCTTATCTTTCAGCTAAATCTTTTAATCTTTTAACTTTTAACGTCCGTACTGTGTTTATTTTTATTGTCTGCATTTTAATTTTGCTTTTATTTTCTTTCATTTCACTTTGTTGTCTGTGAAGCACTTTGAGTCTTGTCCTTTCCTGGAAAAACGCCACACAAACAAAGCTGCCCCGCCTTGCCTTGCATGTCTCCGACTGGTTATCCAACTTAGTCATAACAAACACACAAGGCCATGCTCTAAGCGCCAGCCCTAATCACACTTCTCCTCTTTTTAACACTTTACATATCGGCTCTTATTGTATTTATTAATGTAGGCTGTTATTTGTAATTATTATTCAACACTATTCACAGCAAACGGTTGTAAAGTTATAGTTATTCGCATTATACTCTCAAAATCTATTGCTAACTGAAAGCTGTTGAGATTTGGTTTGCCTACTTCATCTCAGTGGCCTAGTGGTTAGAGTGTCCGCCCTGAGATCGGCAGGTCGCAAGTTCAAAACCCCGGTCGAGTCACACCAAAGACTACAAAAAATTTGGGAGCCAAATCACCAAACATGATTCCCCCACCTCCCAGGGGCAATCACGGGGGATGGGCCAAATGCAGAGGACAAATTCCACCACACCCAGTGTGTGTGTGACAATCACTGGCACCCCAACTTTAATTCTAACTTTATTCTGTCATGCCATTATCCTCTTCTAGCTCAACATCCAGAAGTATGGTGTACTGCAATGTCTAAATAAAAATATAAATTACTCCAAACTAAAATGTCAGACTGCACTTTGAAGTTACTTTTATTAAATTAATTTCCAAACTAACCACCACCACAGCAGACATCTTCCTCAGTCCTATCCCAATACTCCCATAAATTAGAAAGGTGTTTCACAACAGTGGTTAAGTAGTTATTTTAAGTAATAGATCTCAATATGTAGAAATTAATAAGACTAAATTTGCCCTAGTGTGTGAATGTTGTCTGTCTATCTATCTGTGTTGGCCCTGTGATGAGTGGCGACCTGTCCAGGGTGCATAGTCAAATTGTGAAACAAAAATTAAAGTTAAATCAAGTGGAAATTGACAGAGTATATGAACTACATTCTTGAGAATAATAATTGATCATTAATATGTTGGAAGCCACATATTGAACATATTAAAGAAAATATCCAAATCCATTGCTATTCGGTATAAAGTTAAACCCATGCTAAATAAGAAATGTCTGCACATGTTATATTATTCATTTATTTTTCCATATGTAATATTGTTTTGAAGTTTGGGGAAATGTTTATAGAAGAATTATAGACCCAATACTTAAAATTAAAAGGCTCATTTCAATAATACACAAAGCATTATTATTATGATCATATCAATCCATTTTTTTAAGTCATAATGTGTTAAATGTTCAGATAATTTAATTTTAAAACAATGGCAATTATGTTTCCAAGTAAAGAACAACAGCCTTCCAGTTTGTATTCTTAGCTTGTTTACATTATGAGGAGAAAACTATCATTTATGGGGGATATTGATTTTTGAAATAGGTCAAGTAAAATAAAATAAAAACACAAATGTATTTCAGTTTTAGGAGTTAAATGATGTACCATCCTCAGTGATGAGCTGAACACATGTAGTTTTTTGTTATGGTTTTGGAGACCCTTGAAAGGTAAAGTTTTTTGAACATTATAAAATATAGTAACAATTACTTTCATCTTTTAACGTTGAGGTTCCAGGTAATTTAATGTTCAGTAATTGTATATCATAGGCCAATATAAGCTTTGGCGTCCGCCTATTCTTTTTTCGGTCATTCTTTTTTTTTTTTTTTTTTTTTTCTGTGTGTAAATGTGTATGATTGTTAATATGTCTAATTTACTGTTAAACTGCTCACACAAATTGTTTGATGGTTGATTATATGACCAAAATAAACGTATTTCATTTATTCATTCATTATCTATCGCACTCATAGTTTTATTCCATTTTGCATGTAAGTATTCCTATTGATTTCTTCCCATTTCACTCAAACAACTAAACAAACAAATAAACAAACTTGCAGCTAACCCCAATCAACAGCATACCATTTACGAATACCTTCATTTGTCACTTTCTCTCCTTCTCTCACAATACAAACACAATAATCCAAAATAATCAGTCTTATAAAATAATTTTAGCTTTAGATATGATTTAGGGCAGTGGTTTTCAACCTTTTTTCCCAGTAAAATAAATAAATAAAATACAGCATAATGTCATTATTTTCTGATTTATTAAATTGTATAACAGTGCACCATATTGCTCATTTGTTGTGGTCTTACTTGACTTATTTGGACAAACAAAAAAAATAAGAATAACTAAAACGTTTTAAAAATTAAACAAGTGATTAAATTATAATAAAGATTTCTATACATATAATCAATCATCAACCTTCTTTGGATATTGCCATGGAGATCCATCTGGGCTCGTGAACTTAATTCTAAATATTTATTTTGTTGAAGAATTATTCTTCTATAATTATACATATAAAGGATTTTGAATTGTCGCTATTTTAAAATATTTAAAATCTCAGGTACCCCTTGGCATACCTTCAAGTACCTCCCTTTTTTGTCCGGGCGGAAACACCATACCCTCCTTTGAGAACTACTGGTTTAGCCTATAAAAAAATCTTTTGTCTCCTACATCATTACACTGTACAACTCCTCTTTGGGGGGGCTAGGATGACAGGGAATGCAAAACAATAACAGTGCAATACTTTTTTATATCATGGTCGTTAATGCCTAGTTTCTCTTTTAATAGAATCTATTTTGTTTCCATTTATACCCTTATTAGTTACTGTTTACTTTTTAGTTCTTCTTCCAAAGGGAACTCTCCTGAAGGAATCAATAACGTTTTATCTGTCTATCTATCTATCTATTACTAAACCCGAGCACAATTCATGACGTCATGCTCATCTTGCAGACAGTTATTTCCATTTAGTTTTATTCTCTATTTGTAATTCTACATGCACCAATGTCACATAGAAATTTGCTTTCTTTGTTGTTTATTTACATTATTATTTCTGGTTTACTTGCTGTCTGTTTACTTAAGTTCTCATATTTTGGTCTGTCTTCCTTCTGATTAGAATTTGTTTAACGCTTCTCTACGTTTTGTTTTGACAATGGCGCTGAGTGGCTCTTATCTGTACTTCTTCAGACTCTATGTTTCACAGATGCCCTTAGATGTATTAGAATATAAATTTAACTTGTATTTTATTGTGTGTTTATTCCTAAAAAAACATTTAAATGTCAATGTATAATCAATGTATCTTTATCAAATTTAAATTCAATATTATTAATTTATTTGTTGTATAACTATTAATTCAAAGTTACAATGTGTCCTAATCTATGATGTTCGTGCGTGTGTGTTTGTCTCAACTTCCACACAGAAACTGGATGGATCAGATAAGCAACAAGGCTGTACCAAAAAAAGTATACTAGACATATAAATGAATGATGAATTAAACAATGTTTCAATGTCCCACAATCCATATTTATTTATTGATATTTAAACGTGTAATTTTCCATATATCTATTATTTTACTGGACTTAGCTAGCACCTACTACTAGCACACTCTACAGACCGAGAATAACTGTTCAACCACACTTAGTAATGCCAAGCTAGATGCTAACTTAGCCTTACTATGCCTCAGTAAGCAAACTTTTGCTAACACAATGCTAACCTAGCTCAATGCTATGCTAACACAATGCTAACCTAGCTCAATGCTATCCTAACATTGTCACACCTCTTCGGCCCACGCCTCGTACAGCTGACACTCACACAGCCTCGCCACACGCACACACTCTTATCTCAAAATGTCTTCCAGCTTAGACTCCCTTTTTTTTTTTTTTTTTTTCTTTATATGCGTCACACAGTCACTCACACAGAGAATTTACCAGCACAGTTAAAAGTAAATGCAATAGACAACTATTTTTCTCATCCAGAAGCACAGCTGTATCATATCAGAACCTTAATAATAAGAACAACATTTATCATTCACTCTTAGATGGACAAATAGTCAAGTTTAAGGAGAGTATTCTGGACTTCCCTGCTTAGGCTGCTGCCCCCGCGATCCAACCTCCGAGAGCGGAATAAGATAATTAAATGGATAGATCATACACTCATATGTTTTCTGTACATAAACTTTGTCTACTTTCTCACACGCACACACATTTTAGACAATTTCCAAACTTTTACAGATAGCGGGGCTGTGAGAAAAAGCGTGAAGGGAGGTTGCGAGAGGGGGGGGAAGGTAGGGGGGGATTAAACCAGACAAGAAACCAGGTGCTACACAAAAGTTATTAAAATATGCAGATATATATATATAAATTTAAAAAACACACATTTTTATCCCACAAACCACTCCCCCCTGGTCCGGACCAATATAAACAACTAATGCACGCGTGCTTTTGTGGAATCGGCCGTCTCATTAACAAACACAGGTCCCATCATTACTCATACAACGGCGATTAACCCATTCAGCGGAGCAGCCCCTGGTTTTACTCCCTGACCAATACACGGCAACAGCATAAAAGCACCATAGAGTCACTGATAATCACCCAACGCTCTACAGTCATCATGTTTTGGTCAGTTCCATACAGTTTCACCAAAGCTTCACCAAAGCTCCACCAAAGCTCTACCATATGCAGCCCGATCAATATCCATCTATACTGCAGCCAATTAAACAGAACGTTGTGACAAATACAGCTCAGTTGATCTCCTTTACCGCAGTCACCAAACGGTCACCCAAAATGAGGCTTTTCCAACGCTGCAGTTTCCACATAGAGAGATATGTCGCACATTCATAGACTTCATAAATTTGTATGGGCCAAATGTCACATCAGTTAGCAATCCCTGCCTTAAATTTAGCTGTATCCAACTCTGGCTAATTCTGATGCACTTGCAGAAAGAAGCATCTTCTGCCAGCAACGACAGAGGATGAAGAGGTTAAAAGAAATTTTTCGTCTCACATAGTCTATGCTTCTACACTCCAAACCACCAAAATTCTATCAACAATCCCCTCATGTTAAAAACAAGAAATCACAAGTTTTCAACAAACACACAGACAAATGATCACATATAAAACAACTCAATCCAACCATAATTTACCCCATTCCAGGTTGTTTTTGGAGAACCTGACTAAACCTATCTTTTATCAAAAATAGATTCAGCAATTAGTCTTATCGATCCGGCTCTCTCCTGGCAGAAAATGTTTACACTTTAAGCAAAACGCTTACCTTGTATTAGATGCGCGCGTGCAGCACACTGTCTGCCTGACAGAGAGAGCGAGAGCGGCTGTCGACCTGTAGCTTCTAAACCATCCTGTTCGTGACGCCAATTTGTGTAGTGGATTGTCCGAAGCTTAAGCAGGCAACAAAAGTAGTTTAGTACAACAAATTTATTTACCCATTATCAGAAGTGCAGGTTGAATTGAGTTGGCCGTGCAGACATACCACAAGTTACTCCGGAGCAACCAAGACACACACAAGCCAAAATCACCCCCGAGTTCCGGTCTTCTGCCATTTTTTATATGTCTTTTGTGCGTCATCGTTCCTTATCGAGTGCGTCAGTGTCTTTTATCTTTTCCCTATCTGTTCCATAATAACTCGAATCCTTTAGACAGTCAACACATTCTGTAGACAGGTTGGCACGACTTAATATTCACTTTTGTCCCACAACTGGTCCATTCAATGGCACAAAATACAAGAGTATTGAAAATGAGCGGACATTCTTAAAAGACAAGAAATATAGGTCAAAAGGTCAGAAATTCTACTACAGTACCAAAATTATTTAGATACTTTTCGGTACCTTTCAGTACTTTTCTAAATAAAGGGGACCACAAAAATTGCATTATTGGCTTTATTTTAACAAAAAATCTTAAGTGTACATTCAACATGTTTATTAGTGCAATTTAGTCCTTAAATAAAATAGTGAACATAACTTGTCTTTTAGTAGTAAGTAAGCAAACAAAGGCTCCTAATTTAGCTGCTGACATATGCAGTAACATATTGTGTCATTTATCATTCTATTATTTTGTCAAAATTATTAAGGAAAAGTGGTAGAAAATGAATTATTAATCTACTTGTTCATTTACTGTTATTATCTGCTTACTTTCTCTTTTAACATGTTCTATCTACACTTCTGTTAAAATGTAATAATCACTTATTCTTCTGTTTGATACTTTACATTAGTTTTGGATGATACCACAAATTTGGGTATCAATCCGATACCAAGTCATTACAGGATCATACATTGGTCATATTCAAAGTCCTCATGTGTCAAGGGATGTATTTCCTGAGTTTATAAACATAATATAATTTTTTTTTAAACAAAAGAAGATGTTGTGATGCCAAAAAATATCGAGTAGAATAGTAGTATCGACTAGATACGCTACTGTACTTGGTATCATTACAGTGGGTGTTAGGTGTAGATCCACCAATGGCGTTTGTTTACATTTTGACGCCGGTGAGCTACGGTGTGTAGTGCATGTTTAGCTATTCCTCGTCCTGCAGGGATGATACTTATAAGAAACTTACTTGATTTGTCGCCATGGAGGCGAGGATTAGTGATTTAGAAGTAGCTAAAACACTGCCGACTGGGGGTGGACTTTAGCCGCTACCCATGTCTTAAAGCACCTCTTCCTGAGGGCGTTTCAGTGTTATAACTTCACCTTTTTCGTTAGTTCTTAAGCCAAAATGCATCCGTTCTCCCATTTCTGTCTATATATATATATATATATATATATATATACATATATATATATATATATATATATATATATATATATATATACATATATATATATATGGTGTAGTAGCATACTTCAATCGAAAGTTTAAAAAAATTCAGTAACTGTTAGTCAAAATCTAATTAGGATTTTGGCTAAATAAGGGTAAACATTTTTTTTGTCATTTTGTGTGTTTTTGTTTACGTTTATTGCGCCGTCGGGAGTGTGTTAGACAGCCTCCTGGTCACTAAACACTGCATGAATGTATACAGTGGAGTGTCGACAATAAAATTTGTCGCCGACAATTATATTTGTCGACAATAGTTGTGATGACATCATCACTTGTGTTTTTCCGGCCTGAAGTGGGTCACTCGCAAAAACAACGCAAGTGATAACATGTGAAATGTGAGGATATTTCCTCTTATTCTTGAAACATAAATACTTTGCTCAATTTTGCAAAGCGGACCTTGTATTTTATGGCAGTATATCTGTGACAAGCGAGCACTTAGAGCGGAGACATGATGTCGGACATTTGGAGGAAGGACGCGGACATAGTCTTGGTAAGAGTACTGTTAGCTTCAACCTTGCTAGCTCACTAACAAGAGTGAGATGCAGTTGTGTGAAAAATAACTTTAACTATCATTTTAACCAAAGTCAACCAGCTAAACTTTGTCTACATCAGTTCTTTTTTTTTTTTTCTACATCAACTGTCTACATCAATTCAAGTACGTTTTAAAACGCTTTGACAAACACGACCCGCTTGCGCGACACACACACACACACACACACATACTGGTTATCATTTAGAATGGGGACCAAGTTTTTGATCATCACTTGTGGGGACAAGGGAAAAATATATTAGTTTTAACTAAGGATGGATACCATACAGAATTACAGTACTATTAATGCCAGGATAACACATGTTTCACTTTTCAAGAAAATGTATTTTCTCTTTTACCAATATTTGAAACACGTAAACAAAGTAACCCAAATTTGGGATCAATAAAGGATTATCTTATCTTACGTTAAACCACAAAAATAAAATACAAACTCATTCAAACTTTTATTTTTACTTTTTATTTTTAACAACATTGCGCCTTTTGTAGGTCGTAATGCGGTTGTACACATAGAACTTCAATGCTTGCCATTCCCGGTTTTGGAGAGCTTCCGGTTCGGCCCTCAAACATTTTAAACAGTCAGTCTTTGCTGGTACAATACCAGAACGGATGAATCGCTTCATGTGCTTCTCGACAGTCTACACCTCTTTCTGTGTCCAGGGTCGCCTTTTCTGGGCAGCTTTACCTGCAAGTGACCATACAAAATATGTGTATGAAAATAAAAGAAATAAAAGAAGATTAAGAAATTAAGTTATACATTTGTTTCCTATAATGTCTCTAATCCACAGAGAACAATGCATACATATGCATTTGCATTATTTGTGAGAAAACAAAGACTGATAAAACTTGACTAAAAAAACAGTTTATGTATATAGTTTACCTTTTGAAGAATGCCTCACTGCACGATCTCCTGATGATACCTTATCTTCTTTTGAAAGTTGTGTCAGGCTCTTGGGGGGTGGGATTGCTTCCTCCTCAGTGGTTGGAAAGGCCCCCTCTTCTGTTGGTTCAATGTAATAAACATTCAGTGTCATGCTTAAGATATTGTCATGTTGACCATACAAAATATGTGTATGGAAATAAAAGAAATAAAAGAAGATTAAGAAATTAAGTTATACATTTGTTTCCTATATTGTCTCTAACCCACAGAGAACAAAGCATACATATGCATTTGCATTATTTGTGAGAAAACAAATACTGATAAAACTTGACTAAAAAAACAGTTTATGTATATAGTTTACCTTTGGAAGAATGTCTCACTGCATGATCTCCTGATGATACCTCCTCTTCTTTTGAAAGTTGTGTCAGTCTCTTGGGTTGTGGGATTGCTTCCTCCTCAGTGGTTGGAAAGGCCCCCTCTTCTGTTGGTTCAATGTAATAAACATTCAGTGTCATGCTTACCATAGGCCACATTTAATAAACCACAAAAATGAGTATTGACATTACATACCATTATCAGGAAATTAATAGTTTTTGTCCTCTCTGGTAAGATCTTCCTCTTCAGTTTCCACAACACTTTCTGTGGGAGACATACCATATTAAGCTTATAATTGAGTTCAAACCAAACAAAAGGATGGAAAAAAATTATAGACAAAGGAAACAACAAAGATGACAACATACCATTTGGACCAATTGTGATTTCATCTAAGTTCTTGCCATGGAACTCTGATAATCGACCTTGCTCGAGTGCCATCAAAACTTTGCTGATTTATTTTCAGGGAGTCTATAGAACTTGCGATGGATTCTAATATCATGGCCAAGAAAGTTGGCCAGCTGGTCCATCTCTGTGTCTGTCATGTTTAGCACAGTTGAAAGGGTGGCAGCATGTTTTCGTAGTTTCGTGGATGTAAGTGACACAGGACACTTTGCATGACATGCTTTTGCATAGTCTCGTATGCAGTCAGAACCACGGAAATGCGTCATCGCTGTGGGTCTTGCAAACAGGTAACTGTTGTCTTTGAGAACCCCACAGGTTTCTCTGTACTTAACGAGAAGTTCTAATGCACACACCATTTTTGGAGTCAAGAGAATAGGAACAGGTCTGCCTCGTTTTCCCCTGATGACAATCCTTGAAAAATGTCTGCACAGTTTTTTTCCACTTCAGAGAGTGCCCAGTCAACATCTTCATGAGGATCAGTTGTGTCTCTTGACAAAAAAGCCAACAAGGGCATAGCTGCTACCTCTCCTTCTCTTCGTCTGTTAAAGAGGATGATTTGTGTCAAACATACTTTTGTCAGGTCTGACCAGGCCTTTGTGGAAGCATTTTCAGATAGCCCACTGCTGCACTCAACATGCATTTGACTGAGAAACTGATGCATTTTTTGAACATCCTCAGTGAAGGGCATAAGTTGTGGTGCATTCCACTTTCCTTAAGCCATGTTCCTCAGGGCTGTTGCAGAGATCAACTCGTTCCACTTCTCACGATGGACATCTTGAAACTGAGTGGCATTCCTTACCAGCTCTTCATTGTTCATTATCAAACATTGTGCTTTCAATAGTTTGCTGACTTTAACCAGGGAATTCCCAAGTTTAATTGCCAGTGATGGAATCCAGAATTCTGCGATGAGGTGGCGACTTGTCCAGGGTGTACCCCGCCTTCCGCCCGATTGTAGCTGAGATAGGTTCCAGCGCCCTCCGCGACCCCAAAGGGAATAAGCGGTAGAAAATGGATGGATGGATGGAATCCAGAATTTGTTAGAGTCACTATCATAGCCACAAGTAGATTTGACAGCTTTGACCATCTCCAAGTAGTTCTTAGGATTCACAAAATCCTCCATTTTTTTCAAGGTTATTACTCTCCTGGCATTATGAATCAGTCTTCCTAATTCCCGCATCTTCTCTCTGACACATTGTTGATTTTTTGCTGACATACCACTTTTGTTCAACAGGTGCTGCCCAAGATCTGTGATGACATGGTCATCTTTTATTATTTCTGTGATTACTCCCCACAGTTGTTTGGATATACTTGAAGGCACAGGCCCAGTATATGTGCACATGGACTGGACGGGGTTCTTTCCTGGTTTTCGGGTGACTGATGCAGGTTTGAGGCGACAACTTTGCATGTGTCTCCACAGTACCTTTCTGGTATACAGTCCTTGGCAATATGCACAGTGCATAAAATCATTTCCTTTAGCTTCTTTAGGTGGTCGTTTGAATAGCACTAGTTCACCCTTTCCTGACTCCATAATAGCAGCATTGTGAGCATAAGTTCCCTTTATTACGAATATACTCTAGCTGTTTTTCTCTCCATGGAACTCGTTGGAAAGCTAAGAGCTGTGGCTACTTCCAATGTGTTTTTGTCTGCACTTTCTAGATGCCTTGCCATCTTGGCATAAGGCTTTCTGCAATACAAGCAATAATGTATTTTGTTGTAAACACGTTTTCCATGTTTTTTGAGGAGAGCACAAACAACTACGGTGTCAATTGTTTCCTGACTTGAGCAGGGTTCCTCTGTTCCAGTGACTTAAGGTGTTATACTGTTTATGTCCAAGTCCATGTAGTCTACTGTTGTGCTGTCACAGGCTGGAGGACTTATTGAGCCAGGACATCTGTCTTTCATCTAAAATGTGTGAAGCAAAATCAATGTGAGGTTTTTAAAATATCCTAAATCTCCAATGTCCATCATACCTATACATATAACTTCTTAGAAGTCCTTATAGACAACCAATTAGAATTAAATTAGAGCTACTTTGACTATGAACCAGTCCAAATGACAATAAAAAGCAACACAAAGTGATTCAAAAGGTTTCCAGGAGCAATGCTGATGTTCTTAATTAAATGCACCTGTTGGTAAAGTTTCTCTAAGGTGCCCCCCAAAAAATACATTCTTAACTCTTTGTAGTAAAATATATAAGTTCCAGTCCAAATGACAAAAAAAAAGCAACACAAAGTGATAACTCAATGACGACAACCTTCTTCTTTTTATATGTATACTTTACTGAGGGAACACAATAACAAACCGGCCGCTGCCGTTCACATAACAGACCAAAACACCGGAGCCCGCGCATAGAGCAATGCATGCTGGGAATTACCGTAAATACACTAAAAGAGTGTACCATAATAATGCGCAATGCAAAAACAGAACATTTACAATCTCCCACTTTTTCTTTTTAGTTTTTTTAACACAAAAAATCACAGTCTATTATTAATGTCCATAAGTATGAAAATGTAAGAACATGGTGACCAACAAAAAAAACTTATAAAAAAAACTGTCCACAAAAGAATAGTCTCTATTCCAGTTTCCACTCTCCAACACTGAGTGCCTTTAGGAGCTGAAGTGCGGATGCACCTCGTTTTGTCAAACAGTCAGCTAGCTGCTCTCCAGTAGGTGCCCAGAGAATCTGTTTAATTCTTTTACACTGAAGAAGTTCTTTGATGCCACTTATTTCAAGGCGGAGCCTTTTCTCTGTCACTGACTTTGTAGACTTGATGGTGTCTGCAAGGGAGTGGTTATCAGTGACACACACTATTGGTAAGACATGTTGTGATACATTCCCTGTGGTAAGTTCTGCATGAAGGTCAGATAAAGAAATGGCACTGTCAACAGCATCGGCAAGGGCAAGAGTTTCTCCAGCAAGAGTGCTCCGTACGACTCTTCTGATCTTTTTTGACTGCCAATACACAGGGGAGAATCTTCCTTCCTCACCCATCAGCAGAATGAGATGTCCCCCTTGAGTGCCTCCGTCTGTAAGGTTTCCCAGCGAGGCGTCGCAGAACACTACTAGCTTTAGAGAACTGTCTTTTCCCAGGTTCTGAAACTTCAGTGTCACATGTTCTGATTTCAATTTTCTCACCACCTTGTTTGTGTCATGTAAAGTCTGCACAGTAGCATGTTTTATGTTAGCTGCAAGGACACATGTATCAAACATAATATCCGGTCTACTTTGTCTGGCAACCCACAGAAGTTGACCTATTTTTGATCTCAGGTCATCAATTTCACTTTCAGTCAAAAGAGCATCCCGTCTCATGGCTCTGCAGATGTCTATGTGAATTGGCTGGAGATTCTGTATGTAATTGTCTTGATGCATACATGTTACTCCATTTGCAGTGACATACTCCATGCCTACATAGCGAAAGCTGTCATGTTCTTCTCTGCCCACTTGAAAGGCAGATTGCAGGTGAGGGATTACAGTTGTTGTGAAAATCTGTGAACCACCCCAGATGAAATCATCAACATGACAAGCAAGCACCCCAGACACATTACAATCTTTATACAACCAATAAAATATAGCAGGGTCAATTTGTGACATCTTTCCTCCAGTTTGCAACATTGTTTCTTTAACCCTGTTGTACCAGTACAGTGATGCATCATTTAGTCCATAAACACATTTGTTTAGCTTCCATAGAGTTCCCTCACTCTTGGCTTCAGGTGGTGGACGAACATAGATGTCTCGGAATAACTCATTTCCTTGAAGGAATGCTGACTTAATATCCATAGAGTGGGGTGTCCATCGGTTTTGACATATCACAGACATGAGTAGTCTAAGAGACTCTGAGGCACATGTTGGCGAGTCTTTTGGGAGATCTTTTGTGTTTTGCTCTTCAAATCCTCTCGCCACTAGCCTTGCTTTTGGAACTATGCCGTCTGGTGTGTCTTTGAGTGTACACACCCATCTTGTGGAAATGCATTTTTGTCCCATGTTTTTTACTTCATCAAACACACCGTGTTTCTCCCAGTTACTGATTTCAGTAAGTTTAGCTGATTCAAATGACACATCCTTTGTAACAAGTACATCCTCGTGATCAGATGGCTGTTCCACCCTGTCCAATGACTGAATCTGCAGTGTGTCAACCTGTGAAAGGTCAGCTGACCTTGTTGTGCCAGTGTACTCCAGATTGTACCAGTTCTTGTGTTTTCCAGTTGCCTTTCCCGCTCGACCTAGCACTTTTGCTGTGTGTGAAATTCCAGTGTCTCTTTCCACATACTTAATGAATTGTCCTGCCTTTAGATTCATACTACGGTCTGTTCTTATGATAGAAGGTTGTCTGTCAGATGGATCATTATCATGCTCATTGCTGTCTCTGTCATTATTAGAGCTCCCTGCCACATTCTCTGTGTCAGGCACACTGTCTCCATCACTAGATACAGTATTGGGTAGATCTTCAACATGTTCAATGCCACATTCTGCTGCATTAAGTTCTGTCTGGCTTTCTTGGCTGTCACGTGACGTGTCAGTGTAGTGATCTGTGGCCTTGCACAGTCTACAGCGATGCACCCGGACATAGGAGCCTCCATGTCAAACAAATATTACCACCCCGTCTCGTCCAATTACCACCCCAGGGCCTTTCCATTCATTGCAGTCCATTCTTTTGTAGTACACTTTATCTCCAGTTTCGTAGTATTCATCTGTGCTGCGAAGCTGTGTGCGCAGAGCTCTCCTGATTCTCTCAGAGCACTCTGCCTCAGTAAACGCTGTCCTTGCTTCATGTAATGCTGAAATGTGCTGTCCTACCCATTTACTCATGGTAGTGCCCTCCAGGGCAGGCGGTTTATCAACCAGCACAGAAGGTAGGTTCGGGTTTTGTCCAAACACCAGCTGGTATGGACTAAATCAATGCACATTGTGCATTGTATTCTTTGCCATCAAGGCCCAATCTAGGGCTGTTTTCCAGTCACAAACACTGCTTTTCTTCACTTTTAACAGGATCTCTGTAAGGGTCTGGTTATGTCTTTCCATCAATCCATTACTCCATGGACTGTAGGCAGCAGTGGTTTTCACTTCAATATTAAAGTTCTCAGCCATGTCCCTCATTTCATCGTTATTGAATTCACCTCCATTGTCACAAAAAATCTTAGATGGGGCTCCTTGAACACTCACCCAGGAATGAATAAAGTGCCTCACAATTTCACTGGATTTTTTTGTTGTAACAATGCTACCAGCACTGAACCTGGTGAAGTGATCAATCATGTGGAGGTACCACACATTTGGTTCTAGCTCGTGTAGATCTAATGCCACAGTTTCATTGTATGTTGAAGCCATTGGTAGACCAACTGATGGCTTTGGTTTGGGCTTGTTGTACTTGAGACATGTTTCACAGCTACTTACGATGTCATTCAGAATAGTAACACTCTCATCATCATTACTTCCAGCACTAATTAGTATTTTTTTGAGTTTATCAACTGAGGCATGTCCAAACTGCTTGTGAAGTTTCACCAATACTTTGAGTTTTTCATCTTTACTCATGCCATCTCTTATGGCCAGAACTTCATCAGTTTGGGGTTCATTCTCACGGGTGGCTGTGCAATCTCTGTCCACTATGTTTACACAGTAGTGTCCTGAGGATGTAATCTCAAGAGGCACTGGTTTCTGAAACATTGTGGCTTTATCATTCTCAATGTCAAGCACTGCTTTTGCCCTCTTAAGTGACGTTTTACTTAGTAGTAAAGGAATGTTCACTGAGACCACCTCAGTCTCTATGTGGCACCTGGTTAGTCCTATTTTTGCTGGGACTTTTACCTTTTTTATGGAATGAACAACTTGTCCATCACCAAACTTAAAAGCTCTTCTACTATGTGTATTTTCAATTTTTTTCTTGTCACTCTCCTTCAGTGTATGAATGTAATTCTCCAGCCATTTTTCACCACAGACTGTTCTGGTGCATGCAGTGTCAATTACAGCTGAACCTAAGGCTTCTACCATGAATATTTCAGCATCAGAAACTGACTCTTTAGAAAACAATGTAACATTGCACTCTTCAATTGTTTCTGTCTCTGCATTTTCCTCTGTCATTTTTACATGTTCAGCCTTATTTGGGCAGTCCTTAGCCCAGTGAAATGTACTCTGGCAAATAGCGCACTTAGATCTTCTGCCCAACCTATCCAGTGGGTTTGAGCCAGTCAATGGCGCCCTCTTTGGGTCGGGTTGGGAACAAAATTTCCTTCCGTCTCTTTTCCTTTGATCCACATAAAAAGCAACATCTTCGTGCATGTGAATTCCCCCGCTGCATGTGGGTGGCTGCACATTGTCTCCAAAAATCCTTTTTAAAGCTGACTTCATGCTTGCAAATGTAAGTGTTGAACAAGCTGTAAGCGCAACTGAACGATGTAATCCACCATGGAAACTTCGTTTTCTCTCCGAATCTTATCAAAGTCTGTGTATGCATCATAAGCTCTGTCCTTTTCTTCTTTTAAGAATACATTATCCAATGCCTTTACAAGGGTCTTCATCCCGTCATCTTTGTTCAAATCATCTGCAGGTATTTCCAAAGCTGTATCTCTAGCTCTCCCCCTCAGTGAGAGAGCAACAGCTAATGCTTGTTTCTCCTTATCCAGATCGGTAACACGTATCCACATTTCAACCTCATTTTTCCAGCTCTCATATGACTTCTTTTCTTCAAACGCAGGAGGGACTCTGTAGTTAGCGTTGTTAGACATCCTCTGCTACCATTGATAACTCAATGATGACAACCTTCTTCTTTGTATACGTATACTTTACTGAGGGAACACAATAACAAACCGGCCACTGCCGTTCACATAACAGACCAAAACACCGGAGCCCGCGCATAGAGCAATGCATGCTGGGAATTACCGTAAATACACTAAAAGAGTGTACCATAATAATGCGCAATGCAAAAACAGAACATTTACACAAAGTGATTCAAAAGGTTTCTAGGAGCAAGGCTGATATTCTTAATTCAATGCACCTGTTGGTAAAATTTCGCTAAGGTGCCCCCCAAAAAATACATCCTTATTTTTTTGTAGTAAAATATATAAGTTCCAGTCCAAATGACAAAAAAAAGCAACACAAAGTGATTCAAAAGGTTTTAGGAGCAAGGCTGATGTTCTTAATTAAATGCACCTGTTGGTAAAGTTTCTCTAAGGCGCCCCCCAAAAAATACATCCTTAACTCTTTGTAGTAAAATATATAAATATATATTGATAAAACATGCTTATTTTCCGAGCCATACTTAGCTTAGCTTAGCTTCTCCAGCGAATCAGGTCGAATTAGTTATCGTGCTATGCTAACTCACAAGACGTAACCAGCTTACCTAATTTTTTGGCTTAACTTGGTTATGAACAAATTGTTCTTGTACAAATGATAGTCAATAACCTCCATTTATAAGAAATATGTACTTACCTTTTGGATTAAACATCTTATTTTCGTATCTCATCAGCCGACATCTCCTGCAGACAAACCTCCTTCGTTATGGGGACCAGGTGGAAGTGATTAACTAATCACGGAAGGGATATGAGCAGAACAGCGAGTGCAGTACCAGCTACAGCCCGATGAGGGGGCTGCTGTGCAAATGTCTCACACTCAAACTAACCAGTAAACATGTTCTATAGGCCAAAGCTTAAAAATCACTTAGGCATCTTCAGAATGGATCTGACTATTATTTAAAAAGGTTTCCCCTTAGGGGACCTGTTTTGTTGTCCCAATACCGTCAAAGATCCCCTAAAGGTGACTTTGTAAACACAGTGACATCCCCCTTAAGTAAGCATTGCCAGAACACGCACACACACACACACACACAGAGACAGACAGGCACCAATGTGGAAGTATCATAAGATTAAAAATACAATCTATAAATAGCCAACCTTTTAAGAATTAATCAAATACATAATGATACACTTTGAGTCTTAGAGTGCTAAAACTGCCAAGAGTTGATCAATATTCAATATACCAGTGTGCAGCTTTTTAAACATCACCAAATTGTGTTTTGTTGTTTGTTTTCATTGCTACTATTTTAACTGATTTTTAATACATAAACAAGGTTAATAGTTTTTTAGCACTTCGCCTTTCCCTTCTTTTAAATGGACAACATTGTATTAGTCATTTACATTTTTGTAACAGCCCAATGAGCAGCACAGTTACAGTATAATTATGAATGCGACCCCGAGAGGGACAAGCAGTAGAAATTGGATGGGTGGATGGATGAATTAATTAGTCATCTTTGTTGTAAGTAAGCACATGCCTAAAATAACCTAAACTGCATTTATAAGTTGATGGAAAAATTAGAGCCATTAAATATATTTACGATTTATTATCCGATTAGTTGACTAATCGTTGACTAATCGACTATCAAAATAATCGTTAGTTGCAGCCCTACACAGCACACATTTACTTTTAGTCAGTAACTCAAGTGTTTTGAACATCACTGCATTTGACCAAACTAGCTTGCTCGACAGAAACGTGTTAGATATACATAAAAACACAAAACTACTCTAAAATAATGCAAGATTATGGACGCGACCTAACATGAGTATGAAAAAAGCTCAGCCTTTATTACAGCCGCCTCTAAACGTCCCTGGAACATTTGCTACCAACTAAAGGCTTCTCTACAGAGTTCGAAGAGGGTAAGAATATCTAATCCTGCCCCAACAGAAAGGCTGGGAACATCACTAGACCAGCAACAGGTCGGGCGTAAACATGACACTTAATGTCCACATCAGCTCATCTTTCATCACTCCTGTGAGCCTTGTTGACTCGTTCGAAGAGCCGTAAAGCTCTGGGCAGTTGAGGGTTACAGTATATGCTGATTATCAGAACGCCCACAATACTTATACTTGAGTTCGTAGTTATAGTTGTCATTGCTTGTGCTGATATTTTTCTTGGCAATGTTTATCACCCATCACCTGTACTTTCAAATTATTTTATTGAGCCTCATCCATTTTTAGCATCAATACATCAAACACTGTGTATACATTTTGGTATATTTAGGGATAGTCTCTGTCAGTATACTGATGCTTTCCATTTTTGTTTCCTCACAGAATGTGGTGATAGTCATGAGTGACTTCATCGATTGGTTGATCGCAGACATACCAAAGGACATCAGCCTGCAGATCCACAAGGAAAAAGTCATGATGGTGGAGCTGTTCATGAAGAAAGAGCAAGGAAGGAAGCTTGCCCTGCGAAACAGTCAAAAACCGAACAGTTGTGCATCGCCCAACAAGAGCCTACAACGCGCACGTAGTAAAACATAAATTACTCCACTGTAAGCAGTACATTTTTATTGAAAAATAAGCACACATCTCTTTAACGAATTAGAATTAAAATGATACATTTAAAGGTTACATTCTGAGTACTTTCAACAGTAGCTAGAATTGTTATACCTTAATAAAGACAGTTTTGGGGATTATTTGTTGTAAAGACCTGTAACTTTAATATGTTCACATTAGTCGTCATCATTTTAGAGTTAGTATTTTTTTTTTTTCAATGTACACTTTTTCTTTCTGAACTCATACAGAAACTAAAATGAGGTAAAATGATGAGGGATATACCACAGACCTCATGAAACACATTTCTGGCAATGGTGGGGGGTGGGTTCTGAAATACTCATAATTAATGTCATGTCAGGCCTTCTGTAGAAATGTTGTTTTTGTGTTCATTAGTGATTTTGTCTAATGAGATGTTGGTAAATGACATTAGGTGAATTTATAAATAGTTGATTTATATAGGCTAGTAAGGTAAAGTTTTGTACCTGACAAGTACACATAAAGTTTTGTACCATACAAGTACATATAACACGTCACAGATGACGTCACACTAACATCACGTGACACCTCTGAGGAAGGCTGCAGAAGCAAGATAGCCGAAACTTGTCAGGTACAAAACTTTACCTTACTAGCCTATATAAATCAACTATTTATAAATACACATTAGTAGGCTAAATGAACCTCTTTAACATAAAAGACATTAGGTGAATGTTATGTTAGCAACTGTTAATATGGCACTAAGTACCAAAAGGGCTAAAGCAGATCTATAATGAGTTTCATTTGTCATATGTAGGAATATAAACTATTTCCTGTAAATTGAGAATGACTAAAATGTTGAACATTTTACATTCAGCATGCTAGCACTCAGCAAGATAGCACTAAGTACAAAAAGTGCTAAGGCAGTTTCATGGTCAATTTGCATCAAGACATAATGAGTAAAATGGCTAAAATGTTAACAGCGTGAAAGCACCTAGCAAGATAACATTAAGTACCAAAAGTGCTAATGCAATTGTATGGTGAGTTTATGTCCTATAAAGTTGTTAAATGCTATTTAACATAAGGAAAATGGCTGAAATGCTAACACGCTCAAAGGGTAACTGCACTTTTTTGGGAATTTTGCCTATCGTTTGCAAGCATTATGAAAAACTTGACGACCAATGTATTTTTTTAATGCATTATAATTTGTAAATAGAAGTAAATAAAAGTCTGCTTTTTTTGCGTTTTTTAAATTAATGCGGGTATGCTTAAAATTATAAAAATACGTAAAAATGTTATGTTACTAATAATGTGCCGCTTACTACATTACACATATAATTACAGCATGTATATAAAACCTTAATGGAGGTGTTTGGATGTTTTTAAGGGCTTTTATAGGCAAAATAGAGCGACTCCCATATAGGCTCCATTCTAAGCGGACTTTTGATTGCATATTTAGAATGCATGAAAAAAAAATGGCATTATGTGAAAAATAGGCAAACATTCCAAAAAAATTGCAGTTCCCCTTTAAAGTTTCCATGCTAGCCCATAGCAGAGTCTTTAAGTACGGAAAGTGTTACGGCAATTCCATTGCTATTTTACATGAAGATAGATACAGTATATGCATTCTAACATAAGAATGGCTAAAATGCGAACATTATAACACTATGCTAGCATTTGGTAAAATAGCACTAAGAATATTACAATAAATTAGCTTTTAGAATAGAGCTATCTCCTTCACATGTGTTTATACATGGGATAATCACATGACTGTCACATGACAACAACTGACTTAAAGTCGCACAAAGCACAGTGCTCATTTTCGGTTAGTTAAAGTCAAATGTATAATCATACTTCCTACTTGTAGAATTTGTATTGTCAAAATGAATTGTTACTTTTATTCGTCAAACAAACAAAAACATCAGCAAAAACAATGCAATCTGATTTAAATCCAAACGTATTGGTATTCTCAGGGAGAAAAGTCTGTCCACGTGGTCCTTCCAATCAATGAAATTCAACTCTGAATGAGTCTCTCTGCTCTGGCCTATTTTTGATTGTGTTTTATTTTGTTGGAAATGTGCTTTATTGTACTGTTTTAAAGAATATGTTGTGGTAATTATTTTTGTTTGAATTTAAAAGCAATTTATTTGAGTTAGTTTTTCATTATTTGTGTAGTGGATTGTCCGAAGCTTAAACAGGCAACAAAAGTAGTTTAGTACAACAAATTTATTTACCCATTATCAGAAGTGCAGGTTGAATTAAGTTGGCCGTGCAGACAGACCACATGTCACCCCCCGGAGCAAACAAGACACACACAAGCCAAAATCACTCTCTAGTTCCGGTCTTCTGCCATTTTTTATATGTCTTTTGTGCGTCATCGTTCCTTATCGAGTGCGTCATTGTCTTTTATCTTTTCCCTATCTGTTCCATAACAACTCGAATCCTTTAGACAGTCAACACATTCTGTAGACAGGTTGGCACGACTTAACATTCACTTTTGTCCCACTGGCACAGAATAGGAAAGAAATCAAATGAGCGTACATTCCCATTAGACATGCAATATAGGTCAAAGGTCAGAAATTCTACTACAAAAACCTCAATGTTTTTATACGAGGCAAAAATTCCGTCTATGACCCTCCTTCAGAGCGATCGCTGTTACCAGCCTGCAGTAAAACCATCTCACAGAACACAATTAGTGGCCTACCCTTTGATTTAGTAAAGGAATAACAAATACTTTGATCATGAACATAAATAGATGAATGTATATAGACTTATGACTGTAAGACATTTGCAAAAATATTTTTCCCGGCATTTGCAATGAATGTAGTTACCAATATTGTTAATTATCAATTGATTTTGAACACACAACTGAATTTCGTATGAGTCCATGTTCGATTAGAGCTCGTATAGATGGCTCGGTGGTGCCTCAGGCTGGTGGCCTGCCAACACCTCGTTGGGCTTTCGGCTGCCCTGGTGAAGAAAGAGATCCACTCAAACAGTCTGTCTCTGTCTCTCCCTGTGGTTCAGTCCATTGGGCCGACTGTGCAATGGCATGTCCGTGCTGGCTGAAATTAGGGAAAAGCTGAGAAAAAGTTGGAGCTGTGGGGGCTTTGGGGAAGGCTGGGGCAGAGTATGGGGCGTGGGGCTTTGGTCCAGGCCCTCGGCTTGCTTCAGGGCCTCCTTCCACAGCTGCTGGAATCCCGACGGACACATATTGGCTGGCAACCTTAGTCGTTCTCGTCATCGCTGGCAAGGTGTTGTCTCTCCTCTCAGTTCCTTCCAGTCAGGTATCGGGTGTTGGTCCTGGATCGGCTTTGACCGTGCACCTCTTAGCGAGTGCAAGGGAATCTGGAGTGGCTGCTTTCATCCTCAAATCTGCACAGAGGAACTGGCACACAAATTCTACATTTTGCAAACTTACCATTTTGGTCTCATGGTCTTTCCACCTTCCTAGGAAGCTGCTGGTCCTGAGAAGTGCTGATCTTGTGACTGAAGAATATTAACCTGTTTTCTCAAAATAGGTGCCGTTGTTTGACCTAATCTTTTTGGGTTAGTGTTAGATCATTCACAAAACATTTAATTACTGAATTGGCACCCTCCTTTGAGGTTGGGGTTGCTTTCGCCAACCACTGCAATTGTCAATCTAAATCATTACGTTCCTTTATGCCTTGATTGATCATATCGATTAAATAAAACCTCAACACGCTCAAACTTGACCCAATCCAAACTCACCTCCCCCCTCTGTCCCTCTCACAGGGACAGTGTTAGTCGTAGTAATAGTAATAGTAGTAGTAGTAGTAGTAATAGTAGTTTCAGAAACATCCAATAAAAAGAAAAGACAGCTGATAGTCAAGTGCAACAAGAACAGAGGCGGAGGACAGGTCATGTTTGAGGTCACTGTTCGCTTTTGCAATAGTACTTTGATATTTTACAACACCTACTGAATTATTGTGGCCTCAATAATTCACTAAATAGTTGTATTTAATTTAGTCTATCTATGATGGGACAATGCACATAAACATTAAGTTCAGAAACAGATATGTTCTGTACCAGATTATTTCTAAATAGCTACTTTCCATCTGCAGTCCCTGGCTACCTAAATTAAAGGGATCCAAAAATCAAGCAATAAAATTATGACACTAATTAATCATAATAAATATATACATTCATAGTAATCAATAATTAATCAAAAATAATCATACTGTAGCATGTAATCAATTATAAGAAAAGTCACCAAATGCCCCTTCATGGAACCATACTTAATATACAATAAAACCACACCTTATTTACATCATCACACAAAGACAATACATGCTCTTGTTCACATCTGTCATTATTCGTAAAAACAACCAAGATTTTAACAGCCATACCTCACAATTTACAACAAAAATGCTCTCATAGATAAATATAATACTCATTAAATTGATGTGTCAACATAATGCCCCTCTTAGTGACCGTCTGAGCAGCCTTGATTGCTCCAAAGCCACTTTTTTAATTTCAAATTTTCTATTCCTTTTGTTATAACGTGGAGAAGGCTAATTGGTCTGTACATGTTCTGGTCTTCTTTATTTCCTGCTTTATGGGTTTAATTATAGTAGCAGTTTCTCGACGTGGTAGGGAAAGTGTTTTCCGTTATTGATTTATTTATCAATCGTTGTTATACGAGCAATAATACAATCCTTATATGTTTTTAGGAAGATAGTGTCCAACCCATATATATATCTCTAGATCGTGAGTCTGATAATGCAGTGAAGATTTTGTTTAACTTTGTTTCATTTGTTAATTCTAAAATTAGTCCATCCTGAATAAATGACAATTATTTGCACTGATTTTGAGGGACTCTTTATTCAGGGTTTGTACAGACTGGATGAAATGTTCATTAAAATTATTACTTATGTCCAGACTGTCTGCGATAGTAGCGCCATTGATATTTAATGTTATAGTGTTGTTTCTTGTTTGCTGTCTTTCCGTAAGTTTGTATCTGGTTTTCCATAACTTTCTAATGTTCCCTTTTGCAACTTTGATTACTTCTAAGTGAAAGTCAGCCTTAGACTTCCGCATAAACATTGTAACTTTGTTCCTCCAAACTTTTAAATCATACGATCTGTATTTAGACCTGTTTTAATTGCTCTTATGAGAGCTGAGTCCTCATGTCTTTATTAGAATCCAATGGTATTTTTATTTTAGCACTCTTCTTTCTGGTTTTGTATTCGTGTATTTACAGATGTTCTCTTTAATTTTTGTCATCCAATTGTAATTCTAGTAGGGCTGCTTATCATTTGTATCATATAGAAGCCGTTTATAATATCTTTAAGTTTCTTTCTACGTGTTTTATTTAACCAGTCCAGATTAACGTCCTCCATGACGTTACTTCTTTCATACTATGCTGTTTGAGGATGTCTGAAAATGAATCAAGAAAAATGTCTTTAGCTGTGGTCGGTCGGTATACTACAATTACCTTGAAATACATTTCTGAGGAAAATGTGATTTTAATTTCAACATACTCAAATTGATCTACTTTTAATGTTTTCCCTTTCATAAATCATAATTCATCCCCCCTTTGTCACTCGATCTGTCTTTTCTGTAATCTTGTCCCCCGGGACATTAATTAGAACGAAAGTTGTTGTGTGTTTTAACCATGTCTCTGATAGACAAGGTATCCCAGATTAGAGTCTGACAGTAACTGCTGGATTTGTTCAGTATGTTTCCTGTGGTAGAAAGTTTAATAATGCGGACACGTTTGTTACTGAATACTTTCTACAGACTTCTGTCTCTAAGCGACTTTGTGTATGTAATAAGCAACTACAATTATTTGATATGCTTAAATTTTGTTTTAGCTCAGCTGTTGTGTAGCTGCTAGCTCCTTGTAGCCTACAGCAGGAGTGTCCAAATTGCAACCAATAGCTATGTTTTTAACAGACAACCGAAATAATTGAAAATGTGGTATTTGCGTATCGGTTCAATCAGCGGCAGCTACGCCCTGTTTTATCATTTGACCTAAATTTTTTGGTTTCGTAGGCAGGACAGAGGGAACAATGTGGGTCATTAGTTGTCCATCTTACACCATTCTAATTGTTGTAAGGATAGTTCACATGAGCGGCCATACCTTGAGTCCCACCATATATAAGAGTCAAAAGGCTCCTATTATGAGTCGTCTAATTGGTGATCATACACTTTGGCGGTTTGGGTGGCAGGGCACACGGACGCACCTCCGTCAGCCAGCGCTAGGACAGTTGGAGCAGTCCCCGTCTTCCATTCGTTCCTGGGAGGCGTCCCTATTAGTTGTCCGCTGATGTCGTGCTGTCAGGCAACATCAGGAAGTTCCTTCTGTGCTGTATTGAATTGTCAGGGCACAGTTCGTAAGCAGGTCATTACAAGGTGTGTGCAGGTTGACCACAAAGGAATGCTTCAAAGATTGTGTTGACCATTGTCCGTTGACACTTATGTCCAGCAGGGGTCTGTTTGTATCCTGCTGTTCGTCCTGCTGTCACACCTGTATTTTTTGTGAGCATGTTCTGGCTACACCTTGGAGCTTGTCTTGTTCAGAGAAGCTGGCAGTCCCCCGGCTGCATATCCTTTCCACCCTCGCTTGACCTAGCACAACCGTGGCTACCACCCAAGTCCGTCTGTATGGTTTTACGTTTTGTTGAGGTTTTTTTTCCTCCAGAATTTGGAACTCAAAACATGTACACCCATCGTTTTCATATCCTCTCGGTTAGTTCAATTTGCATATCACGTTTTAAAATTACAGTATTAACTATCCCATTAATTGCTAATCAAAAACCTTAATTCAAAGATTGTACGTACTATTTCATGCGTATTTAAGTACCCTTTTAATTCACTTAAAGATTATGTGTAAATTAATTTAAACTATCATTTGTCTATCAGTAGGCGCGAGCAAGCTGTCATGCTTGCACTCTGACCTCCCGCTGTACGTGATATTCTCCAAAACAAAGGAATGTTTTTATTCACGTTTCTCCTTATCTTTCAGCTAAATATTTTAATCTTTTAACTTTTAACGTCCGCACTGTGTTTATTTTTATTGTCTGCATTTTCATTTTGCTTTTATTTTCTTTCATTTCACTTTGTTGCATGAAAAACGCCACACAAACAAAGCTGCCCCGCCTTGCCTTGCCTGTCTCCGACTGGTTATCCAACTTAGTCATAGCAAACACACAAGGCCATGCTCTAAGCGCCATGCCTAATCACACTTCTCCTCTTTTTTTTTTTTTTAACTTTACATATCGGCTCTTATTCTAATTACTAATGTAGGCTGTTATTTGTAATTATTATTCAACACTATTCACAGCAAACAGCTGTAAAGTTATAGTTATTCGCATTATACTCTCAAAATCTATAGCTAACCGAAAGCTGTTGAGATTTGGTTTGCCTACTTCATCTCAGTGGCCTAGTGGTTAGAGTGTCCGCCCTGAGATCGGCAGGTCGCAAGCTCAAAACCCCGGTCGAGTCATACCAAAGACTACAAAAAATTTGGGAGCCAAATCACCAAAAACGATTCCCCCACCTCCCAGGGGCAATCACGGGGGATGGGCCAAATGCAGAGGACAAATTCCACCACACCCAGTGTGTGTGTGACAATCACTGGCACCCCAACTTTAACTCTAACTTTATTCTGTCATGCCATTATCCTCTTCTAGCTCAACATCCGGAAGTATGGTGTACTGCAATGTCTAAATAAAACTATAAATTACTCCAAACTAAAATGTCAGACTGCACTTTAAAGTTACTTTTATTAAATTAATTTCCAAACTAACCACCACCACAGCAGACATCTTCCTCAATCCTATCCCAATACTCCCATAAATTAGAAAGGTGTTTCACAACAGTGGTTAAGTAGTTATTTTAAGTAATAGATCTCAATATGTAGAAATTAATAAGACTAAATTTGCCCTAGTGTGTGAATGTTGTCTGTCTATCTATCTGTGTTGGCCCTGTGATGAGGTGGCGACCTGTCCAGGGTGCAAAGTCAAATTGTGAAACACAAATTAAAGTTGAATCAAGTGGAAATTGACAGAGTATATGAACTACATTCTTGAGAATAGTAATTGATCATTAATATGTTGGAAGCCGCATATTGAACATATTAAAGAAAAATATCCAAATCCATTGCTATTCGGTATAAAGTAAAACACATGCTGATTAAGCAATGTCTGCACATGTTATATTATTCATTTATTTTTCCATATGTAATATTGTTTTGAAGTTTGGGGAAATGTTTATAGAAGAAATATAGACCCAATACTTAAAATTAAAAGGCTCATTTCAATATTACACAAAGCATTATTGTTATGATCATACCAATCTATTTTTTATAAGTCATAATGTGTTAAATGTTCAGATAATTTAATTTTAAAACAATGGCAATTATGTTTCCAAGTAAAGAACAACAGCCTTCCAGTTTGTATTCTTAGCTTGTTTACATTAAGAGGAGACACTATCATTTACGGGGGATATTGATTTTTTAAATAGGTCAAGTAAAATAAAATAAAAACACAAATGTATTTCAGTTTTAGGAGTTAAATAATGTACCATCCTCAGTGATGAGCTGAACACATGTAGTTTTTTGTTATGGTTTTGGAGACCCTTGAAAGGTAAAGTTTTTTGAACATTATAAAATATAGTAACAATTACTTTCATCTTTTAACGTTGATGTTCCAGGTAATTTAATGTTTAGTAATTGTATATCATAGGCCAATATAAGCTTTGGCTTCTGCCTATTCTTTTTTCGGTCATTATTTTTCTTTTCTTTGCTGTGTGTAAATGTGTATGATTGTTAATATGTCTAATTTACTGTTAAACTGCTCACACAAATTGGTTGATGGTTGATTATATGACCAAAATAAACTTATTTCATCTATTCATTCATTATCTATCGCACTCATAGTTTTATTCCATTTTGCATGTAATTATTCCTATTGATTTCTTCCCCTTTCACTCAAACAACTAAACAAACAATTAAACAAATTTGCAACTAACCACAATCAACAGCATACCATTTACGAATACCTTCATTTGTCACTTTCTCATCTTTTCTTCACTTTCGTTTTCCTTTACAAACAACATCCTGTATCCATCTCTTCCTTACACTTCACACAATGTTTCTATTTTCTGTTCTCCTAGAAACCATTCACATAACGTAAGGTTATAAACATCCTTTTCCCATATTTTCTCAAACCATCCTCTTCACCCTCAATCTGTTTTTTCACCTGCTCTCTCTTCCTCTCTCTCTCACTTTCTCTCTTTCTCTCACAATACAAACACAATAATCCAAAATAATCAGTCTTATAAAATAATTTTAGCTTTAGATATGATTTAGGGCAGTGGTTTTCAACCTTTTTTCCCAGTAAAATAAATAAATAAAATACAGCATAATGTCATTATTTTCTGATTTATTAAATTGTATAACAGTGCACCATATTGCTCATTTGTTGTGGTCTTACTTGACTTATTTGGACAAACAAAAAAATGAGAATAACTAAGCATTTTTTAAAAATTAAACAAGTGATTAAATTATAATAAAGATTTCTATACATATAATCAATCATCAACCTTCTTTGGATATTGTAATAAAGATCCATCTGGGTTCGTGAACTTAATTCTAAATATTTATTTTGTTGAAGAATTATTCTTCTATAATTATATTTATAAAGGATTTTGAATTGTCGCTATTTTAAAATATTTAAAATCTCAGGTACCCCTTGGCATACCTTCAAGTACCTCCCTTTTTTGTCCGGGCGGAAACACCATCTCCTCGTTTGAGAACTACTGGTTTAGCCTATAAAAAATCCTTTGTCTCATACATCATTACACTGTACAACTCCTCTTTGGGGGGGCTAGGATGACAGGGAATGCAAAACAATAACAGTGCAATACTTTTTTATATCATGGTCGTTAATGCCTAGTTTCTCTTATTTTACTGTTATATTTTTATTCTCCTTGTAATATTTTTCTATTCTGTTTCCATTTATACCCTTATTAGTTACTGTTTACTTTTTACTTATTCTTCCTGAGGGAACTCTCCTGAAGGAATCAATAACGTTTTATCTGTCTATCTATCTATCTATTACTAACCCGAGCACAATTCATGATGTCATGCTCATCTTGCAGACAGTTATTTCCATTTAGTTTTATTCTCTATTTGTAATTCTACATGCACCAATGTCACATAGAAATTTGCTTTCTTTGTTATTTATTTACATTATTATTTCTGGTTTACTTGCTGTCTGTTTACTTAAGTTCTCATATTTTGGTCTGTCTTCCTTCTGATTAGAATTTGTTTAACGCTTCTCTACATTTTGTTTTGACAATGGCGCTGAGTGGCTCTTATCTGTACTTCTTCAGACTCTATGTTTCACAGATGCCCTTAGATGTATTAGAATATAAATTTAACTTTTATTTTATTGTGTGTTTATTCCTAAAAAAAATTAAAATGTCAATGTATGATCAATTTATCTTTATCAAATTTAAATTCAATATTATTAATTTATTTGTTGTAAAACTATTAATTCAAAGTTACAATGTGTCCTAATCTATGATGTTCGTGCGTGTGTGTTTGTCTCAACTTCCACACAGAAACTGGATGGATCAGATAAGCAACAAGGCTGTACCAAAAAAAAGTATACTAGACATATAAATGAATGATGAATTAAACAATGTTTCAATGTCCCACAATCCGTATTTATTTATTGATATTTAAACATGTAATTTTCCATATATCTATTATTTTACTGGACTTAGCAAGCACCTACTACTAGCACACTCTACAGACCGAGAATAACTGTTCAACCACACTAATGCCAAGCTAGATGCTAACTTAGCCTTACTATGCCTCAGTGAGCAAACTTTTGCTAACACAATGCTAACCTAGCTCAATGCTATGCTAACACAATGCTAACCTAGCTCAATGCTATCCTAGCTCAATGCTATCCTAACATTGTCACACCTCTTCGGCCCACGCCTCGTACAGCTGACACTCACACAGCCTCGCCACACGCACACACTCTTATCTCAAAATGTCTTCCAGCTGAGACTCCTTTTTTTTTTTTTTTTTTTTTTTTTATATGCGTCACACAGTCACTCACACACAGAGAATTTACCAGCACAGTTAAAAGTAAATGCAATAGACAACTATTTTTCTCATCCAGAAGCACAGCTGTATCATATCAGAACCTTAATAATAAGAACAACATTTATCATTCACTCTTAGATGGACAAATAGTCAAGTTTAAGGAGGGTATTCTGGGCTTCCCTGCTTAGGCTGCTGCCCCTGCGATCCAACCTCCGAGAGCGGAATAAGATAATTAAATGGATAAATCATTCACTCATATGTTTTCTGTACATAAACTTTGTCGACTTTCTCACACGCACACACATTTTAGACAATTTCCAGACTTTTACAGATAGCGGGGCTGTGAGAAAAAGCGTGAAGGGAGGTTGCGAGAGGGGGGGAAAGGAAGGGGGGAATTAAACCAGATAAGAAACCAGGTGCTACACAAAAGTTATTAAAATACGCAGATATATATATATAAATTTTAAAAACACACATTTTTATCCCACAAACCACGCCCCCCTGGTCCGGACCAATATAAACAACTAATGCACGCGTGCTTTTGTGGAATCGGCCGTCTCATATCACAAAAACCAGGTTCCATCATTGCTCATAAAACGGCGATTAACCCGTTTCATTGGAGCAGCACCTGCGTTATCAAACTGACCAACACGGATCAATGGCCTCTAAGGCGCCATAGGACCACCAGGAATCACCCAGCAACCTACAGACATCGTGTCTGGTCAGTCCCATACAGTTTCACTAAGTTTCACCAAAGCTCTACCATATGGAGCCCGAGACGCCACCTGTCTATTCTGCAGCCATTAAACAGATTCGTGACAACTTGGCTCAGTTGATCTCCTTTACCGGAGTCACTGAATGGTCACCTAATATGAGGCTTTTTTACACGCTGAGTCACAAGGACTAGGGACCGCTGCAGTTTCCACATAGACAGGTGTCTCGCACTTTCACAGACGTATCAATTTTATATGGGCCAAATGTTACACCAGTTAGCAACCCTTGCCTTAAATTTATCTTTGTCCAACTCTGGCTAATTCTGATGCACTTGCAGAAAGAAGCATCCTCTGCCAACAACGACAGAGGATGAAGAGGTTAAAAGAAATTTTTCGTCTCACATCGTCTGTGCTTCTACACTCCAAACCACCAAAATTCTAATAACAATCCCCTTATGTTAAAAACAAGAAATCACAAGTTTTCAACAAACACACAGACAAATGATCACATAAAACAACTCAATCCAACCATAATTTACCCCATTCCAGGTTGTTTTTGGAGAACCTGACTAAACCTATCTTTTATCAAAAATAGATTCAGCAATTAGTCTTATCGATCCGGCTCTCTCCAGGCAGAAAATGTTTACACTTTAAGCAAAACGCTTACCTTGTTATGCGCGCGTGCAGCACACTGTCTGCCTGACTGAGAGAGCGGAGCGGCTGTCGACCTGTAGCTTCTAAACCAGGGGTGTCAAACATACGGCCCGCGGGCCGGATCAGGCCCGCAAACAGGTTTTATCCGGCCCACGGGATGACTTTGCTAAGTATAAAAATAAGCCGAAATTTTTGAATGAAAGAAACAGCTGTTCTAAATGTGTCCACTAGATGTCGCAATAGCAATTCTTTGTATCTTTGTAGAATAAGCTACATATGTAAAAAAAGATAAACCACATAATGTTAGTGCACCAGTTGAGGAAAATGAGCAAACTACATAAATAACATCCTGTAATTTGATTTTGATATTATTTTTTTATCTTGATAGATTGAAAATTAACACCAATGAGTTGACTGATGAACGTTAGTTACCACATGATTTATTCAGAATGTATAAATAACGACAAATAAAGATAGAATACTATTACCACAACATGTAGGTGTAAAAAAACAACAACAACAACATTATGACGTGTACATTTTCACAATGTGATTGTTCTATTTTTAAACAAAGAAAACAATCTGAAATTGTCTTTGTTTTTAAGTTATCGTGCCATGGTTTTACCAGTCCGGCCCACTTGGGAGTAGATTTTTCTACATGGGGCCCCCCATCTAAAATGAGTTTGACACCCCTGTTCTAAACCATCCTGTTCGTGACGCCAATTTGTGTAGTGGATTGTCCGAAGCTTAAACAGGCAACAAAAGTAGTTTAGTACAACAAATTTATTTACCCATTATCAGAAGTGCAGGTTGAATTGGCCGTGCAGACAGACCACATGTCACCCCGGAGCAAAAAAGACACACACAAGCCAAAATCACTCTCTAGTTCAGGTCTTCTGCCATTTTTTATATGTCTTTTGTGCGTCATCGTTCCTTATCGAGTGCGTCAATGTCTTTTATCTTTTCCCTATCTGTTCCATAACAACTCGAATCCTTTAGACAGTCAACACATTCTGTAGACAGGTTGGCACGACTTAACATTCACTTTTGTCCCACTGGCACAGAATAGGAAAGAAATCAAATGAGCGTACATTCCCATTAGACATGCAATATAGGTCAAAGGTCAGAAATTCTACTACATGATCATTATGAAGCTCTTTACATTATTTGTGCTTGGTGGAAGTACAGTGGTACCCGGTTTTCTTTAGCTATCAATTTCTTAAAGTCAGACAAGAATCGAATGAAAACCGTACTTTTTTTTAATAATGAAAATCCAATTGATTTGTCGCAGTTGCGCACATGTATTCACAAAAAAACTATATTTATAAAGCGAACCATATGAAAAGTGGCCCATATGAAATCTAGGGTACCACTGTGTCTTCCAAGAGATCAGGTCACATGAGAACATTAATGCTACAATTGGGGGCATAACTGTTTAAAACTGTATGTGACTGTACTTTTCCCACATGTGTTATACTGATTTAGTAATATGCATAGTTTGTGGCCTTTATAAATTAATACAGTGCAACCCAGCCTTTGGCTAGTGCTATATTAAAAACCCTCCTTCTTGGTGAGTCTCCTTTTTGGGATGACTTGGCCTTTTATATGAAATTCGTAAACAAAGACAAGTGGATAAGATGAAAGCAGTGTGCTGCCAGCTATCGATAGGGATGGAGAACAGCACTACAACCAATAAGAAACTTTATTTTCGCTTCACGACTGCACATGAGTATATCTTCTATTTTTCTAATTATCATCGTTATCAAGAATAAGAAGAAGAATTCCATCCATCCATCCATCATCTTCCGCTTATCCGAGGTCGGGTCACGGGGGCAGCAGCTTAAGCAGGGAAGCCCAGACTTCCCTCTCCCCAGCCACTTCGTCCAGCTCCTCCCGGGGGATCCCGAGGCGTTCCCAGGCCAGCCGGGAGACATAGTCTTCCCAACGTGTCCTGGGTCTTCCCCGTGGCCTCCTACCGGTCGGACGTGCCCTAAACACCTCCCTAGGGAGGCGTTCGGGTGGCATCCTGACCAGATGCTCGAGCCACCTCATCTGGCTCCTCTCGATGTGGAGGAGCAGCGGCTTTACTTTGAGCTCCCCCTGGATGGCAGAGCTTCTCACCCTATCAGCCCTTTGAGACACTTGTGATTTAGGGCTATATAAATAAACATTGATTGATTGATTGATCTCTAAGGGAGAGCCCCAAGGGAGAGCCCCGCCACACGGCGGAGGAAACTCATTTCGGCCGCTTGTACCCGTGATCTTGTCCTTTCGGTCATAACCCAAAGCTCATGACCATAGGTGAGGATGGGAACGTAGATCGACCGGTAAATTGAGAGCTTTGCCTTCCGGCTCAGCTCCTTCTTCACCACAACGGATCGATACAGCGTCCGCATTACTGAAGACACCGCACCGATCCGCCTGTCGATCTCACGATCCACTCTTCCCTCACTCGTGAACAAGACTCCGAGGTACTTGAACTCCTCCACTTGGGGCAGGGTCTCCTCCGCAACCCGGAGGTGGCACTCCACCCTTTTCCGGGAGAGAACCATGGCTTCGGACTTGGAGGTGCTGATTCTCATCCCAGTCGCTTCACACTCAGCTGCGAACCGATCCAGTGAGAGCTGAAGATCCTGGCCAGATGAAGCCATCAGGACCACATCATCTGCAAAAAGCAGAGACCTACTCCTGCAGCCACCAAACCAGATCCCCTCAACGCCTTGACTGCGCCTAGAAATTCTGTCCATAAAAGTTATGAACAGAATCGGTGACAAAGGGCAGCCTTGGCGTAGTCTAACTCTCACTGGAAACGTGTCCGACTTACTGCCGGCAATGCGGACCAAACTCTGGCACTGATCATACATGGAGCGGACCGCCACAATCAGACCGTCCGATACCCCATACTCTCTGAGCACTCCCCACAGGACTTCCCGAGGGACATGGTCGAATGCCTTCTCCAAGTCCACAAAACACATGTAGACTGGTTGGGCAAACTCCCATGCACCCTCAAGGACCCTGCCGAGAGTATAGAGCTGGTCCACAGTTCCACGACCAGGACGAAAACCACACCGTTCCTCCTGAATCCGAGGTTCGACTATCCGGCGTAGCCTCCTCTCCAGCACACCTGAATAGACCTTACCGGGAAGGCTGAGGAGTGTGATCCCACGATAGTTAGAACACACCCTCCGGTTCCCCTTCTTAAAGAGAGGAACCACCACCCCGGTCTGCCAATCCAGAGGTACCGCCCCCGATGTCCACGCGATGCTGCAGAGTCTTGTCAACCAAGACAGCCCCACAGCATCCAGAGCCTTAAGGAACTGCGGGCGGCTCTCCCACCCCCGGGGCCTTGCCACCTAGGAGCTTTTTAACTACCTCAGCAACTTCAGCCCCAGAAATAGGAGAGCCCACCACAGATTCCCCAGGCACTGCTTCCTCATAGGAAGACGTGTTGGTGGGATTGAGGAGGTCGTCGAAGTATTCCCTCCACCGATCCACAACATCCGCAGTCGAGGTCAGCAGAACACCATCCTCACCATACACGGTGTTGATAGTGTACAGCTTCCCCTTCCTGAGGCGGCGGATGGTGGTCCAGAATCGCTTCGAAGCCGTCCGGAAGTCGTTTTCCATGGCTTCCCCGAACTCCTCCCATGTCCGAGTTTTTGCCTCCGCGACCGCCGAAGCCGCACACCGCTTGGCCTGTCGGTACCTGTCCGCTGCCTCAGGAGTCCTATGAGCCAAAAGAACCCGATAGGACTCCTTCTTCAGCTTGACGGCATCCCTCACCGCCGGTGTCCACCAACGGGTTCTAGGATTACCGCCACGACAGGCACCAACTACCTTGCGGCCACAGCTCCAATCAGCCGCCTCGACAATAGAGGTGCGGAACATGGTCCATTTGGACTCAATGTCCAGCACCTCCCTCGTGACATGTTCAAAGTTCTTCCGGAGGTGGGAATTGAAACTCTCTCTGACAGGAGACTCTGCCAGACGTTCCCAGCAAACCCTCACAATGCGTTTGGGCCTGCCAGGTCTGTCCGGCATCCTCCCCCACCATCGCAGCCAACTCACCACCAGGTGGTGATCGGTAGAAAGCTCCGCCCCTCTCTTCACCCGAGTGTCCAAAACATGAGGCCGCAAATCCGACGACACAACTACAAAGTCGATCATGGAACTGCGGCCTAGGGTGTCCTGGTGCCAAGTGCACATATGAACACCCTTATGTTTGAACATGGTGTTTGTTATGGACAATCTGTGACGGGCACAAAAGTCCAATAACAAAACACCGCTAGGGTTCAGATCCGGGCAGCCATTCTTCCCAATCACGCCTCTCCAGGTTTCACTGTCGCTGCCAACATGAGCATTGAAGTCCCCCAGTAGAACGAGGGAATCACCCGGGGAGCACTCTCAAGTACTCCCTCGAGTGAATCCAAAAAGGGTGGGTACTCTGAGCTGCGGTTTGGCGCGTAAGCGCAAACCACAGTCAGGACCCGTTCCCCCACCCGAAGGCGGAGGGAAGCTACCCTCTCGTCCACCGGGTTGAACTCCAACATGCAGGCTCTGAGCCGGGGGGCAACAAGAATTTCCACCCCAGCCCGTCGCCTCTCACTGCCGGCAACGCCAGAGTAGAAGAGAGTCCAGCCCCTCTCGAGAGAACTGGTTCCAGAGCCCTTGCTGTGCGTCGAAGTCAGTCGGACTATGTCTAGTCGGAACTTCTCCACCTCGCGCACTAGCTCAGGCTCCTTCCCCCCCAGCGAGGTGACGTTCCACGTCCCGAGAGCTAGCTTCTGTAGCCGAGGATAGGACCGCCAAGTGCCCTGCCTTCGGCTGCCGCCCAGCTCACATCGCACCCGACCTCTATGACCCCTGCTATGGGTGGTGAGCCCATTGGAGGGGGAACCCACGTTGCCTCTTCGGGCTGTGCCCGGCCGGGCCCCATGGGGACAGGCCCGGCCACCAGGGGCTCGCCATCGTGTCCCACCTCCGGGCCTGGCTCCAGAGGGGGGCCCCGGTTACCCGCGTCCGGGCGAGGGAAATCTGGGTCCATAGGTTTTATTTTTCATTGAGGTCTTCGAGCTGCTCTTTGTCTGATCCCTCACCTAGGACCAGTTTGTCTTGGGAGACCCTACCAGGGGGCATAAAGCCCCCGGACAACATAGCTCATTGGGACACGCAAACTCCTCTACCACGGTAAGGTGGCAGCTCAGAGAGGAGAAGAAGAAGAATTATCAAGAATAAATATCAAACTATCGAGTTAAGCGCTGATCACTCAGGAAGCCTAATAATCTTGTCACAAAAATCCTACCATTCATACTTCCAGAGAAGGTCGATATTATATTAGAGAAACCTGGGGATAGGTTGATAGGCAACACTAAATTGGGCCTAGTGTGTGAATGTGAGTGTGAATGTTGTCTATTTATCTGTGTTGGCCCTGTGATGAGGTGGCGACTAGTCCAGGGTGTACCCTGCCTTCCGTCCGAATGCAGCTGAGATAAGCTGCAGCACCCCTGCGACCCTGAAAGGGATAAGCGGTAGAAAATGGATGGATGGATGGTTCTATATAATTTCTGCTGGCCTTCAGTCAACAATGCATTACTCTTTTTGTCTTAAAGGCTTTAGGACTACTGCACAAGCAAACACAATTTCCTGACCTTTATCGCCATTTTCCATGAATTAGTACAGGTATTTAAAGTGCTGAATGGCTTTCTTATTTAAAGGCCTACTGAAACCCACTACTACCGACCACGCAGTCTGATAGTTTATATATCAATGATGAAATCTTAACATTGAAACACATGCCAATACGGCCGGGTTAACTTATAAAGTGCAATTTTGAAATTCCCGCCACACTTCCGGTTGAAAAACTCCTTTGGATATGATTTATGCGCGTGACGTCACAAAATCCACGGAAGTGGTTGAACCCCATCGAACCCGATACAGAAACCTCTTGTTTTCTTCGACAAAATTCCACAGTATTCTGGACATCTGTGTTGGTGAATCTTTTGCAATTTGTTTAATGAACAATGGAGGCTGCAAAGAAGAACTTTGTAGGTGGGATTGATCGGTGTATTAGCGGCTAAGTACAATACTTACAGCAACACAACAAGGACTAGCAGACGCCTAGCCGATGCTTGCCGCCAAACCCACGGATGAAGTCCTTCGTCGCGCCGTCGATCGCTGGAACGCAGGTGAGCACGGCTGTTGATGGGAAGATGAGGGCTGGCTGGCGTAGGTGGAGCGCTAATGTTTTTATCATAGTTCTGTGAAGTTTCAGGCACAACACCGGTTGCTAAGTTGCTAAATTAGCCTTAGCGTTGTTAGAAACAGCATTGTTAAGCCTTACCAGGCTGAGAATTTTTAACCGTGTAGTTACATGTACATGGTTTGATAGTATTGTTGATCTTCTGTCTATCCTTCCAGTCAGGGATTTATTTCTTTTGTTTCTATCTTCATTTGAGAACGATGCTATCACGTTAGCTCAGTAGCTAAGTGTGTCACCAATGTATTGTCATGGAGATAAAAGTCACTTTAAATGTCCATTTCGCGTGCTCGACTCTCATTTTCAAGAGGATATAGTATCCGAGGTGGTTTAAAATACAAATCCGTGATCCACAATAGAAAAAGGAGAGGGTGTGGAATCCAATGAGCCAGCTTGTACCTAAGTTACGGTCAGAGCGAAAAAAGATACGTCCATCACTGCCTCTCTAGTCCACTGTAACGTTCCTCATCTACGAATCTTTCATCCTCGCTCAAATTAATGGGGTAATCATCGCTTTGTCGCTCCGAATCTCTCTCGCTCCATTGTAAACAAAGGAAAATTGTGAGGAATATTGCCTCCTGTGACGTCACGCTACTTCCGGTACAGGCAATAAGGCTTTTTTTATCAGCGAGCAAAAGTTGCGAACTTTATCGTCGATTTTCTCTACTAAATCCTTTCAGCAAAAATATGGCAATATCGCGAAATGATCAAGTATGACACATAGAATGGATCTGCTATTCCCGTTTAAATGAAAAAAAATCATTTCAGTAGGCCTTTAATCAGTATGTCAATGTGTATCAGTGAACCCCAAATGTGTTTTAATACTTTAAATGAACTTTTGACATTTCTTGGTTTTCTATTTAAGTAGAAATTGTTTCTGATAAGGCACGGAGCATAGTACAATATTCCTGGTGTGTAAGGTGCAAAGTGTGTGCAAGTGATTATATTAAATGTCTATGTATTTGTCACACCCCGCCTCGGGTGAAGGTAATGTAACCGTTGCAAACCAGACTTTCAAATCAAGGATGGCAAGGCACGCAGTTGGTAACAGTTTACAAACATTTATTGAAATCCCAAAAAAGGGTCAAAAGGTGAACAATGACAGGAAAACAAAGCACCTACAATCTCAGTAGATGTATGGAGACCGAATCTCCTGCTCAGGACAGAGAACCTCCTCTGGCAGTGACCGACAGCAGACTGTCAGAAAAACAGCATTTTCCAACTTAAATATATATATAAAGCCCTCAACCCCACCCTGACTCTTTTAGTCAACTGTTCAGAGCCATGGTGAGTGACAGGTAACAATGTGTTTGTTGAGCACATGCTTTTCACTAGCTAACAAGATTGAATGTTTGTAGTTTGTCCATGTTGAGCTTCCCAAAAAATGTGCACGGTCTGTGAGGAAGTCCAAAGGTCAAACAGTGACAGTGTGGGGTCAAACTGTGACATTACCTCCCTCCTCTCCAGCGACAGCAAGTTCAGGGAGACGAGACAGGTAATCAGCTAGCCAGTTAGTTTTGCCAGCTCGATGTGTGATATTGAAGCAAAAGAGCTGTAACGCCAAGTACCATCTGGTGACACGGGAGTTCTTATCCCTCATGGAGTTGATCCAGCTCAATGCTCGGTGGTCCGTTTCCAGATCGAAAGTCCGTCCCAGAAGGTAATAACGTAGGCTGTCCAATGCCCACTTGATGGCAAGACATTCCTTTTCAATGGCAAAGTACCTAGTTTCTCTGGGATGCAGTTTACGGCTCAGATATAGAAGCAGTTGTTCCTCGCCCTCCTTTCCTTGGGCTAGGACGGCTCCAAGGCCCACACCGGAGGCATCAACTTGAACAAGGAATCGCTGGTTGAAGTCAGGACTTTGTAAGACTGGGAAAGAGCATAGAATAGTTTTGACCTTCGTGAAGGCAGTTTCACATTTTTCTGTCCATTTGACTGGATTAGAGGATGCCTTGGTTGTCAGCTCGACAAGAGGAGCTGTGATGGTAGAGAAGTGGGGAACAAATCTTCTGTACCACCCAGAAAGCCCCAAGAATGACCGGACCTGCTTCTTTGTCCGGGGTCTAGGACTGTCTTGGATAGCCTTCACCTTGTCCACCTGAGGACATATCTGCCCGTTGCCAAGATGGTAACCTAGGTAGCACACCTCAGTTTTGGCCCACTCACATTTCTGGGTGTTAAGAGTGAGCCCGGCAGAATGGACCCGGAGCAGGACTTGACGCAGGTGAGAGAGGTGGTCTTTCCAGGAAGTGCTGAAAACCACCACATCATCAAGATAGGCAGCAGAGAACTGGCCACACCCCTGCAGAGCGCGATCCATTAGCCGCTGAAAGGTTGCAGGGGCTCCGTGGAGTCCGAACGGGATCACTGTGTAATGATAGAGACCCTTTGGTCCACGGAAGGCAGTGTATTCCCTTGACTCCTTCTTTAAAGGGACTTGCCAGTATCCCTTACACAGGTCAAGGGTGGTGATGAACACAGCTTTGCCGAGCTTCTCAAGAAGTTCATCAATACGTGGCATAGGATAAGCATCAAATTTAGAAACGGCATTCACCTTGCGTAGGTCATTACATACTCGTATCGTGTTGTCTTTTTTAGGAACGAGGACAATGGGGTTACACCACTCACTGTTTGAGGGTTCAATCACTCCTAGATCCAGCATGGTTTGGATTTCATGGTTGAGGGGCTCCACCATCCGCTCAGGCACTCTGTATGGGCGCTGACGGATAGGTGTTGGGTTTTTTAAGTGAATGACATGTTCAATTAGTGGAGTTCTTCCTGGCTTTCCACTGAACAATACTGGGAATTCTTCACACACAATAGTTTATGGGCAGATTTGGCAGACAAGTGACTAACATCAGGTTTCTGTGGTGTAGTGAGCATGGACAGATCTGTCTCCTCCACATCATCCTCCATTTTCACTTCCCGTGCCAGCATCACCTTTTTCTCTTGCAACTTTTTGCTTTGAGTAGGTACTTGACTGGCCTGGACATCCTTTCCTTCCACAGAGGTTTTCCTCTCCTTCCATTCCTTCAGAAGGTTGATGTGGTACACTTGGGATGCCTTTCCTTTATCCGGATGTGAGATCTCATAGGTGACTGGACCAGCTTGTCTGACCACGGAGTAAGGACCTTTCCATTGGGCCAGCAGTTTATGACTTGAGGTTGGAAGCGAGAGCATGACCTTTTGACCTGGCTGTAACACCCTGTGACGTGCTTTCCGGTCATACCAGGTCTTCTGTTTCAAGGGGCACACTGGGGCTCGATGCCCTGGCTGTTGGCAGTGGTAGCAGATGAGATCCTTCACTGGATTCTGTCTCGGGAACAGTCTGTTGTCCCCTGAGGTGCTGTAACCACCTGCTTTCTGCACACCTCTTTGGTGTGACAGGTCGGCTGCACCTTGGGCTGCTACATGGTTGTTCTGCTGCCTTGGCATTCTGAGTCCTTTACGAGCATTCAAGTACTGGCCTGCAAGTTTAGCAGCAGTAAGTCCGTCTTCTGGCTCATGTTCCTTGACCCAAGTCTTCATTTCGTTGGGCAGCATGCGAAGCAATTGCTCCAGAATTAAAAGCTATGCGATCTCTTCTTTGGAACGCTGCTCTGGCTTGATCCATCTTCTGTAGAGACCTTTGAGTCTGTTGTAAGTCTCCTTGGGAGATTCACCAGGGGGAATGTAAGTTGACCGGAACTGGAGCCTATAAGTCTCAGGAGAGATATCAAACTTAGCAAGGAGGGCTTCTTTAAGGTCAGTATAAACGTTGGAAGCATCTTCCTCCATCGCAGAATAGGCATCCAGAGCTTTGCCGGTCAAGAGTGGAACAAGTCGGCAGGCCCAGTCAGACTGAGGCCAGCCCCAGGTGCGAGCGATGCGCTCGAAGCGGACATGAAAGTTTTCAATGTCCTCACCCTGCTGGAAAGGGAGCATCTTTGGGCCTTGTCGGAGATGATGGTCATGTGGTAAGGAACCTCTGGACGGCGACGCTTGAGGACTAGGAGTTGGCTGTGGGCGAGGTTTGGGTTTGGGCGACTGCTCATAACGACTATCAACAGGACGGTTAGCATTTTGGTTAGTGAGTGAGTGATCTAGGCTAGGCCTTGTACAGACGGTTTTTAACTCCTCGAGTTCACGGACTAGGACAGGTTCCCTACGTTGCTGTCCAATCAAAAAGTCTTGGAACATGTTAACCAGGTAGGTTCACCTAGCACTCTTTCAGTCCTTGGTGGCTCAGCAGACCACCTAGCCTTCCCAGGCCCTTTCCTATGCTGCTTACACCTAGCCCCAGAGTTCTCAAAACCTTTGACATCTTCTTCAGACTCCTCTGTGTTCCATCCAACTTCACGCTCCTCAGCCATAGTCGTCTGGTCCAGCCTCATCGCCGTGGCCCCTCGACCAGCCATCTCATCAGTCTCATCTGTCATTGCCACCTTCGACACTTGGGATCTCAAACCAGTTCTGGCCTGCCCTCTGCCAGGTTTGTTGTAAACTCTGCGGCTTGCCATCCCACCACTGCCACCATATGTCACACCCCGCCTCGGGTGAAGGTAATGTAACCGTTGCAAACCAGACTTTCAAATCAAGGATGGCAAGGCACGCAGTTGGTAACAGTTTACAAACATTTATTGAAATCCCAAAAAAGTGTCAAAAGGTGAACAATGACAAGAAAACAAAGCACCTACAATCTCAGTAGATGTATGGAGACCGAATCTCCTGCTCAGGACAGAGAACCTCCTCTGGCAGTGACCGACAGCAGACTGTCAGAAAAACGGCATTTTCCAACTTAAATAGCCCATATCTCCGCCCACTAGCTGGGACCAATTTGACAGGGGGAATTAAGAAAACAGTTATTTTGTCAATTACACCGTAAATAACCATCACATGTCTAAAAAGTATTCACATAGTACTTTTGCATGTGTAGTGCAGTTATTTTTGTACACAGTAAATTCAGGCTTTAGACAACACAACTTTCAAATGTCCAGAGTCCTTCTGTAACACCCAGCCTTTGAAGATCATGGTTCGACCCAAATTTGGCCTAATTAGTGAATGCAGGTGTGTTCACCTATATAAAGCCCTCAACCCCACCCTGACTCTTTTAGTCAACTGTTCAGAGCCATGGTGAGTGACAGGTAACAATTTGTTTGTTGAGCACATGCTTTTCACTAGCTAACAAGATTGAATGTTTGTAGTTTGTCCATGTTGAGCTTCCCAACAAATGTGCACGGTCTGTGAGGAAGTCCAAAGGTCAAACAGTGACAGTGTGGGGTCAAACTGTCACAGTATTGTTGATCGGCGTGTAGTCTGTTGTGTATGCAAACACTGCCATTAAGTTTTGGCATTCAAAAAAAATATTGGCATTGAAGAAGGTTGTATTGGCACGGAAACACGTTTTGGCATTGTAACATGTTGAATGAAAAGAATAAATACAAACATTGAAAAAAGCCAATATTTCAGTGGATATTTTTTGTACCATTATATGTGTTTCAATGCCAATTATGCTTCATATTTTTCTTGCGCTACTGATGTTTTTGTGTGTTTCACAGGTTTTCCATTTTTCCGATTCACTTTAACAGTTCCAACTGACTGACAGCGATTTTACTTGGAGTGGAGGGTGCCTGCGGGCGGGGCTTACACCAAGTTTACATTGCTGCAAAATAATTTGGTCCAACTATCACAGTTTTAACGTTCATAACGTTTCATAGTTTTTTTTTTGGTATTAACGTGTTGTTATTCCTAACCAGCTACCCAACCATGTCAAAATCTCCCCAAACGTGTCGCCTTTGGTTTATGTGAGGTGAAGTGAAGTATATTATATTTATATAGTGCTGTTTGTTCTAGAAACTCAGAGCACTTTACATAGTGAAATCCATTATCTACATTTAAGCTACATTTGTTACGGCTCAGACCCCTGCCGTCTGTGCGCACCTAGGGACACGCCCACCGATGCGCAAATCCAGGGACGCGCCGCGCGCGTCTCCGCCCTGCAGCAGCCACCAGCTGCAATCACTCACCGGAGAGCTGCACACCTGGGACTGATGAGGGCGAGCCGCATAAAGGGACCAGTGAACCCAAGGATCGGCGCGGGAACTTAATTTTCTCATGGTGTACCGTAAGCGTAAAGCTTTATGCTCATGTCTTGTTTTCCTCTCCGTGGCTTACTTATTGTCCCTTGTTTCTCCCGTGTTCCCCGCAGAATTCCCTCCGTCGCCTTGGTAGTGAGCTGTGCGCCTCACTTCTCTGGACCCCTCTGGATTCTGACTGCCTCCCCGATCCTTGACTTCCCCCGCATTGGACTCGGACTTCTCTCTCCTCTGGACTTCCTCATCTCTCGTTCAACACTTTGGTAAAACACATTCCAGTTAAATACTACACATAGTCTTACACCATATACACCCTTGGATCTATTTCACACTCCATTTCCTTAGCTTATTTAAATTAGTATTGTTTGTTATTATTATATATATTAAATATATATATATATATATATATACTGCGATGAGGTGGCGACTTGTCCAGGGTGTACCCCGCCTTCCGCCCGATTGTAGCTGAGATAGGCTCTAGCGCCCCCCGCGACCCCAAAAGGGAATAAGCGGTAGAAAATGGATGGATGGATATACCTGTATATATATACATATATATATATATATATATATATATATATATATATATATATAATTGTATACACTTCCCCTGGTGTCTGTTTGCCGTCACCTCCCCTTAGTGATACACTACAGTAAGTTCCCGCCAATTGATTAGGGACCTGACGGCCCAGTGACTTTAGCCCCACCCCCAGTGACTTTAGCCCCGCCCCCAGTGACATTTTTTTTTTCTCTCCTATTTTTGCCCCATTCACCATGGCCTTTTCTTTTCGCTCCACACGGGAGGAATTGTCTGGTCCTGTCGACCTGTCTTGGAAGGGAATGTTTAGTAGCAATATGGGCAAGGAAGAATTTTCTCACCGCCTGGACACCCTTTTTCCACCCGCAGTGTCTGTTTCCCAGTCTACTGGTAGGGTCTGGAATCCGCCTTTGGAGGGGGGGGGATGATACCGACAGCTGTGCTGGTGAGGTAGCACAGCTGCGACCAACAAGACCACTACCACCGATTTTTCAGTTTGCCTGGCCGCACCCACCAACCATGCTACCAGCACTTGTCCCCGAGCTAGCGTCCGAGCTAGCACTTGTCTCCGAGCTAGCGCCCAAGCTAGCACCTGTCCCCGAGCTAGCGCTCGAGCTAGCACCCGTCCCTCGGCTAGCCCCCGAGCTAACACCCGTCCCTCGGCTAGCCCCCGAGCTAGCACCAGTCCCCAGGATAGACCCCGCGTCTCCTCCAGCTCCCAGGCTGGCCCTGACCTTCGCCCCTCGGCCTGCAGCGCCGACCACTGCACCTCGGCCGGCAGCGTCGACCTCTGCACCTCGGCCAGCAGCGCCGACCTCTGCACCTCGGCCTGCATTGCCGACCTCTGCACCTCGGCCTGCAGCGCCGACCTCTGCACCTCGGCCTGAGGCGCCGACCTCTGCAACTCGGCCTGCAGCGCCGATGACGTCCGCTGCCTCCACGCCGCCGATTACCTCCGCTGCCTCCACGCCGCAGATGACGTCCGCTGCCTCCACGCCGCCGATGACGTCCGCTGCCGCCACGCCGGCGATGACGTCCGCTGCTTCCGCGCCGCCGATGACGTCCGCTGCTTCCACGCCGCCGATGACGTCCGCTGCTTCCACGCCGCCGATGACGTCCGCTGCTTCCACGCCGCCGATGACGTCCGCTGCTTCCACGCCGCCGATGACGTCCGCTGCTTCTACGCCGGCGATGACGTCCGCTGCTTCCACGCCGACGTCTTCCTGTTCCACTTCACCTCAGACAACGATGTGCCCTCCTCTTCGTGTCCAGCGGGCTGTACCATGGCGCCAGCCTCCTCTTCGTTTCCGGGGCGGGACGCACCACGGCGCCACTCGCGTCCGCCTCCCCGACGGCCAAGAAGTCGACCGTTCCTTGGTCGTCCACCTCGCCGGCCGCAGCGGTGGTCTATTCGCCGCCGCCACCAGACTCGTCCCCGGTGGATTCGGGGACACTTGGGCCGGCGACCCACCACCAGTTCGCCCCTCCACCCTCCCTTGACGGTTGTTCCTGTTTTTTGGGGGGTTTTACTTCCAGGACATCTGGAATCTGTCCATAGGGGGGGATACTGTTACGGCTCAGACCCCTGCCGTCTGTACGCACCTGGGGACACGGCCACGGATGCGCAAATCCAGGGACGCGCCGCACGCGTCTCCGCCCTGCAGCAGCCACCAGCTGCAATCACTCACCGGAGAGCTGCACACCTGGGACTGATGAGGGCGAGCCGCATAAAGGGACCAGTGAACCCAAGGATCGGCGCGGGAACTTAATTTTCTCATGGTGTACCGTAAGCGTAAAGCTTTATGCTCATGTCTTGTTTTCCTCTCCGTGGCTTACTTATTGTCCCTTGTTACTCCCGTGTTCCCCGCAGAATTCCCTCCATCGCCTTGGTAGTGAGCTGTGCGCCTCACTTCTCTGGACCCCTCTGGATTCTGACTGCCTCCCCGATCCTTGACTTCCCCCGCATTGGACTCGGACTTCTCTCTCCTCTGGACTTCCTCATCTCTCGTTCAACACTTTGGTAACACACATTCCAGTTAAATACTACACATAGTCTTACACCATATACACCCTTGGATCTATTTCACACTCCATTTCCTTAGCTTATTTAAATTAGTATTGTTTGTTATTATTATATATATTAAATATATATATATATATATATATATATATATATATATATATATATATATATATATATATATATATATATATATATATATATATATATATATATATATATATATATATATATATATATTTGTATACACTGTCCCCTGGTGTCTGTTTGCCGTCACCTCCCCTTAGTGATACACTACAACATTCAAACCAGTGTGTATGGAAGTGAAGTATATTATATTTATATAGTGCTGTTTGTTCTAGAAACTCAGAGCACTTTACATAGTGTTGGTGTTTGGTTATGTATAGTAACACATTAATAACATAAAAACTGTACAGTGTTAATAACATTAAAAAAATTAAAACTCGGGCAGCACGGTGGAACAGGGGTTAGTGCATGCGCCTTACAATATGAAGGTCCTGGGTTTGATCTTTCTGTGTGGAGTTTGCATGTTCTCCCCATGACTGCGTGGGTTCCCTCCGAATACACCGGATTCCTCCCACCTCCAAAGACATGCACCTGGGGAAAAGTTGATAGGCAACACTAAATTGGCCCTAGTGTGTGAATGTGAGAGTGAATGTTGTCTATCTGTGTTGGCCCTGCGATGAGGTGGCGACTTGTCCAAGGTGTACTCCGCCTGAATGCAGCTGAGATAGGCTCCAGCACCACACGCGACCCCAAAAGGGACAAGCGGTAGTAAATGGATGGATGGATGAACATTAAAACTTTAATAGTTGGACAAAAACAATTGCAGCACAAACCAGCACAGATGTATCACAAATGAATGGGACAAGTTTGGGGAGATTTGTTTTAATTATTTTTATTTAACCAGGAAAAAAATCCCATTGAGGTTAAAAAACTATTTTTCCAGGGAGTCCTGGCCAAGAGGCAGCAAAGTTACACTTAAAACTACATTCACATTACACATTAAAAAGACAGGATGGATATCAAGTAAAACAGTTACAGATAACTGAGGCTCTTCTTCAAATGCTCTCAGTTTAGATTTAAAAGAATTTAAGGATAAAAAATCAGTCAGCTTCCAGTCTCTTTGTAACATGTTCCAAGCACAAGGAGCTGCATAGACAAAAGCTTTTTTCCCCCAGCTCAGAGCGTGCAAATGGAACAGAGAACAATAGCTTATCGTTGGGTCTGGGCCCGCGGGCCGTAGTTTGGGGACCCCTGCTCTAAATGTATAGACTATAAAGTTCACAAACATAACGAGGGATCCTAGTGGGCCAGGCCAATCTTTCCTTATCTCTAAATTAAAACTGGGGAAATGCGTAGAGTGTTCTGGGCTTCAGTACAGGTTGATCTCCTGAAGACATGATTTTATTTCAGAATTCCTTGAGAGAAACAAATGCCTGGTTAGGCTTTGTGTACGTCATGTGTGCCTTCCTTGGGTGAAGCCAGGTTTACAGCTATGTTGTGACATGTTGTTATTATGCTGTTTGTTACTTATGTATGTTATGTTGCAGATATTTAAAATAGTTTTGTCAATTTGTTCTGGCCTGAAATAAATCGGCCCTTTGAAACATATCTTTGTCTTTGTGTGTTGTATGTAGACCACATTGCTTAGCAAAGGTCAGTGATGCAAATGCATGTCAAGTTGATCAATAGATTGTATTCTCCAGTGCAATAACAGTACTGAAATGAAGGCTAAAAGGGCATTAATGGGAGCTTTAAAAAAAAAAAAGTAACTAAATAGTTACTTTTCACAGTAAAGCATTACTTTTTGGTGTAAGTAACTGAGTTAGTAACTGAGTTACTTTTGAAATAAAGTAACTAGTAACTGCAACTAGTTACTGGTATTCAGTAACTAACCCAACACTGAAAATCACTACACCCAATTCCATCCTTTATGTTAATGAGCCAGTCAATAGATATTGGTTGGTTAGTGGAAATCAGAACCCTCCATTTTTTTGATCAAATTTGATACTCTAACATGTATCAATGCAGAACAAAATGGATTAAAAAACAACGAAGAATCAAAAGAAGAAAATGTTTTTGAAGTTTTAATCATAATTATAATTGTTTTAAACTTACTTTCATATCTCTCCTACAGCGTCCATTGCAATACATTTTGCAAAAGAGGCGATGACGCCATCTAGCGACTTTTAGGACAGCCATTAACTACTTTCCTTGCTGAGGAGTTGGCAACACTGCACCTTTGATTGATTGATTCATTGAAATTTTTATTAGTAGATTGCACAGTACAGTACATATTCCGTACAATTGACCACTAAATGGTAACACCCGAATAAGTTTTTCAACTTGTTTAAGTCGGGGTCCACGTTAATCAATTCCGTGTCTTTTAGTTGTTTCGACAGTAATGTGTTTATATAAGTTTAAATTGGGGTATGTTGCATTTAACGGGGAAAGACGAATGTTTGTTGTTTTCATGTTAGCATTTAAGCTAACAAGCTGGCACGAGTCAGTCCGCCGTGCAGTTATCAATCTCAGTTTCTTAGGTAATTTTAATTTAAACGGATAATACTAACCATCTGGAGTTTTGCCGCGTCATCATTATTACCGTTTATCGTTGCATCCCTACAATATACTAAGTTGTCCCCCACCGTGAGGCTCCGTTTGATTGGTGAAATGGAGTCAAACATCACATAATTTTGGATTGGCAAAACAGAGTCATGTGAAAGAAAGCTTGCTGACAAAATGAATTTGTCTTTGCAAGTCTTAATTACTAGATTATAAAATAATTATGATACAAATAAATGTATTGATCGGAAGGAAACTCAATGTAATGGAGAAAATACTCAAGTAAAAGTAAAAAGTTTACATTAAAACTACTCTGACAAGTACCATTTTTTTCAAAAAGTTACTTCAGTAAATGTAGCACATTACTACCCACCTCTGATGATGAGTCTACACAAGGGAGCTGCTTTCGATGGGTATTTTTTTCCAAGGATAATAGTTGAATATTTGCGTTTGTGCGCATGCACGTGCATGTTTAGTGGCGGTGGGTTGTAGATATCGATGGAATGCCTGAATGCGGACATCGACAGAACCCCGGGATTCGAATCCACGTCACTAAATTGAAAGGTAGATGCGTGAACCCATGCGCAACCAGACTATTGTTCTGGCGCATTAATAATTTAAAATACAGTATATATATTGTGTTGTATCGATATTGCGTTATACTGCTCACGGGGAGTAAACGGCTTGGATTAAGTTTGCCGTCAAATGTAATATCAAGCGCCGTTTTTCTTTGATACTCATACTTGCCAACCTTGAGACCTCCGATTTCGGGAGGTGGGGGGTGGAGGTGGGCGGGGCGTGGTCGGGGGCGTTATTAAGAGGGGAGGAGTATATTTACAGCTAGAATTCACCAAGTCAAGTATTTCTCAGACCGCCATCTCAGACGGCGGTCTGAGATGGCAGCCGCTGCTAAATAGCGAGCTTGTCTGCGCTGCGCCACTACAAGGGGCGCAGCCACAAGGAATTCATGTTTTGTCCCTAGGTTGTTCGTTTGAGAGCGTCAATTTCCATTCAAATGGGGTGGGGTCTCCAGACGCACTGCAGCGCCTTTCACTCAAAACATGCATAATCCCTGCAAGAGGGGAGGGCATAAAACAAAGTGGGGATGTGTAAAAGCATCATATACATACGGCACTTTAGATTGTAACCCTTTCAGGTAGTCTTATGGGTGTTTTTGGTTTTCGGTTTGATATATCTTTTTTTTTTTTTTTTTTTTGGTGTCGCACCACAAAGAGAAGCGTCTCGGCTCAATACTTCAAAAGGGGCCTCTGCAATCCCGCGTAGACAGACCACATTTCAGTGGAGCATGCTGTGCCGCTGTGTGCCGGAGAGCTGTGGCGGCGTTGCGGAGGAGACTTTCTCATTAAAAAAAATCTGCAAAACTACACAGGAAAGGCACCCTCTCTTGCCACTGATAGAAAGATTGGAACTGTTAAACAAAGCACACAACTGGAAGATGTCTCAAAACAAGACCCTCCCAGGGAGGCGTGGCCTCCAGCTCCGGCTGAAAATCGGGAGATTTTCGGGAGAATATTAGTCCCAGGAGGTTTTCGGGAGAGGCGCTGAATTTCGGGAGTCTCCCGGAAAATTCGGGATTGTTGGCAAGTATGTTGATACTATTAAAAAACAAATCTCTTTCCAGATTCTAATCAGACCGCAACTCTCAAAAGCCAACACTTTTGTCATTGAATATCCTCTCAAAATCAGAACTGCGCCCCGAAGCAGCCACGTTTAAGGCCAGGCAGCGAGGCGAGCTTCACGGCTCATCTTTTCCGGTTTATTTTCTACATAGAGCAAGCCTCGATATGTGCTTCGCGGAAACGCCCCCTGCCTTACCCGACACACACTTTGAACATCTCTTCAAATCACTAGATTAAGCACACTACCGCCACCCGCAGGATGTGTACGGACATAACACCGGCCGCTGTCTTGCTTCAAATCGTTCCGCCTCTGAGTGGGGTCACCTTGGCCTGCCTATCAGATTCTAAACGTGGCCCGAGGCCACACCCTGGACACGCTACTGAATACAGTCTCAAATAACAGATAAAATATATAAAGATGTGAGACTCGACAAAGAAAACGTCGTTAACAGGATTGGGAAAACGGAAAAAAGGAATGCAACTTGTAAAATGCTCTGACAGTGGTTTATATTTCAAGATCGCTGATTCACTCATTTTGCTGTCAATCAAAAAGGGATCCAGCCTCAGAAAAATCATCCAATCACTATGCAGAAGCCTGCAAATCGAGGCAAGTGTTCTCAGTCACTTCCCGATACGCTCTGCGTCAGTGGGCGGGACAAAATGGAGCACTTATCCAATGATTGTCTAGTTTCTCTGCAGTAGAACACCCCCCCCCCCTTCCGGCCCCCAACACAAAACATCCATCCATCCATCCATTTTCTACCGCTTATTCCCTTCGGGTCGCGGGGGGCGCTGGAGCCTATCTCAGCTACATTATTTGTAAAAATAAATAGGATCACGCTAATATCAATTCGATACTGGTATTTGTATAAACGACAAGTTGACATGGTATCGATCCGCCCACCGCTTTAACAGAATGAAAGTTGACGTTGCTCGAAACATATTGTAATTATCATTACATTAGATTATTAACGTTACACTTTAGATAGCTAAGAATTTTAATTCAAGCGATCATTTACAGTATTTGATAAATAGTATGCATTATTTTTTTATGAATTGTCCAGGCCGGATTCTGCTTCAGACGACACGGAAGTGAAAGTAAAGTTTGGTATTTGCTGTCCCCTACCTCGTTCGTGTCAGTGGAGTTACTTGGGCTTCTTGTTCCAGATATGAGCTCATTTAACGCGCTTTTACTGCAAATTTCCGACCAGCTGACTGCCGACCAGCTGTACAAAGTCAAGTATTTGTATATGGACGTTTTGGGCAAAAGGGATGCCGAGAAGATCTTACAAGGAATCCAACTGTTCCAGTGTTTGGTGGAGAGAGGCGAGCTGAGCCAACATAAAACCGACTCGTTGTCGCAACGTCTGAAACAAATTCAACGTCAAGATTTGTCGGACAAGTTGGACAACTTTCACACGTCTGACAGTACAAGCAGTCAACCTTGTCCAGAGGAAATAGGTATTATTCGCTTTTAACCTAATATTTGACTCTCAAGTAGCATTTTCTCATTCTTGTTTTAATCTGACCTGGACTAGATTATCCTTCAGACCCTGAAGGTTCATAAAAACACAGTTTGTGATTTGTATATTATATTATTTTTGTGAATAGGTAGCACATGCACTTGTAACCCTTTTTGCAGGTCTATGATCGATTTTTTAGTAATTTCATAAGACCTGAGTCTGTCGTGTGTTTTGGTAATATGAGTGAAGAGAGCTATTATTGTAAACACGTTTCCATAAGAAATAATATCTAAGTATGTTATAATAAAAATAATTCAACAAAAGGGAAGGCGAAATTCAAGGGGAATAATAAAATATGCGAAGGAAAATAGGACA
>NC_084732.1:88635555-88758055 GCF_033978785.1 Entelurus aequoreus
TCTGTGAATTCCACTCCAGGCGGTAAACATGGTGACTTTAAAGCAAAGACAGACAAAACAGCGGAGAGAAACAATTTTGACATGGAAAAACAAGTGATATACAAGGAACTAAGAAGGAAACAAGTGATGCTAATACAGTGGGAAGTGAATGTTAATGAAATGCACAAATCCACACTTCATTTTCATTTGCATTTTGACCGATTTAAATTTTAATTGAAGACCCCCACTTTATACTGTCTTATCCTTCCTCAGCCAAACTGGACATTGGCGTCGATGTGATTGCAGAGAATCTGGGACGGAATTGGCGTAAACTAGGACGGAAACTGGGTTTGAATGAAAATAAATTGGAGTCCATCGCTCAGAGGTATCCTTGTGATCTGGAAGAGATGTCGAGACAGCTACTAAAGGAATGGATGAAGAGTCGAGGCGCTGAAGCTAATACAGCAGAGTTGATAAAGGCCCTGAGAGAATGTCAGCAAAACCTCACTGCTGATATACTGGAGGAAAAAATTAAGTGCATGTGATGTTAATGAAGATGTCATTATAATTTAAACCAAATCAACTCATTGAAATGTTTGAAAGTGTAAATAAATCAGCATTGTAAAATATATATAGTAGAACTGTGCATTTGTGAGCATGCAAATACCTGTCAACATTTGTATATCTAAATATGATACATTTCCCAGGAAAATTACGGATTTTCATCTGTCAACCCGACCAACGCTGTCAACATTCCTACATTATACAGCATTAATGAAAACAATTTTACTTTTATTCTTGAGATTATTCATGTTGGCCCACATCATGTACTGTATGTATCCCTTTGACATATTACATTAATAACAAATCTTACATAAATCATAAGAGTGCTTGATACTGCTTGTATTTAAATAAGAATAATAAACCTCACATTGAATCAGGTGACATACTCTTGGCTGCCTGTCACAAGCCTCACCCATGCGTCACCATTGTCAATCAATCACTGTTTAACCTTGGAGAGGACCGCAGATGTGGGTAACCCCCCCCCCCTTTTAGGGGAGACCGGATGCAATGGACGTCGAGTGGGTCTGACATAATATTGTGAAAGTCCAGTCCATAGTGGATCTAACATAATAGTGAGTGTCCAGTCCATAGTAGGGCCAGCAGGAGACCATCCCGAGTGGAGACGGGTCAGCAGCGCAGAGATGTCCCCAACCGATGCACAGGCGAGCGGTCCACCCCGGGTCCCGACTCTGGACAGCCAGCACTTAATCCATGGCCACCCTAGGCTGCGCAGTGGTGTGCTTTTACTTTGAAGCCTGACTTTTTGCAAGCAGCGGAATGTGCATTAAGGCGATGGTTACCAAGTGGACTGGAAGATGTGCTGTAGGAAATGCTGTAGAAGAAGGACAAAGTATCCATGGTCAAAATGCTGTGTTAATTGTGCAGTGATGGACACTTTGTAATTGGATCCTTTTTTTTTTATATAAAGCACTTTTCACAGATACAAATCACAAAGTGCTGTACAAAACATAGATGAATTAAAACAAGCAGAGGTAACATCCTAAAAAGGAAAAAAAAAAAAAGTTAAAACATCCATTAACTGAAAGCTTTTCTAAAAAGCGAAATCATCAAATGTTTTTTATAAGAGTCAACAACAGATTTAACAGCTGTGCTGAGCAACATGGTCGTCATACAATGGGCCACGATCCCGTTGGGACGGCGTGGCGCAGTTGGGAGAGTGGCCGTGCCAGCAACCTGAGGGCTCCCGGTTCAATCCAAACCTTCTACCAACCTCGTCACGTCTGGTGTGTCCTTGAGCAAGACACTTCACCCTTGCTCCAGATTGGTCATGGTTAGGGCCTTGCATGGCAGCTCCCGCCATCAGTGTATGAATGTGTGTGTGAATGTGGAAATAGTGTCAAAGCGCTTTGAGTACCTTGAAGGTAGAAAAGCGCTATACAAGTATAACCCATTTACCATTTAAAGGAGCCCTATTATGCAACACTTGCCTTACATATTGATACCTATTTTTGTGTATTTGGCATCTGCATAGTCCCGAAGAGTTGAACTCAAACCATGGAGGCATGGCGGGGATACAGTGTTTATAAAATAATCTTGCCTTCTTTCAATCTTCTCCTGAATGAGCCAGATGGAATTTGCAATTTTTTTCAATTGGTGACGTCAATGAATATATCCATATAGTAAAGTTTTACCCGAAGAGCTTTGCGCATGTCTGCCGTTGTAGTCAAGTAAGTTCCGTCTTTTTCTCCATCTTCGTGTTGCACATGCATCCTCCGCTGTTGCCATTTCTAATACCAAATAGCCTATACAACTTTAAATTATATTTGTCAGTTCATCAAGGATTTATTTTATGATTTCTTTATGAGTTCATTTTTTAAATGAAGTGTAATATGGCAGTCAACCATCAGCTTTGCTCGCTTGATGATGATGTACTATAGTTGGACATACATCCTCTCAGAAACAAGCTGGAGAAAATGTAGATGTTTCAGAAAGGCAGAAGTCTTCTTTGTCTTTCTCGTTGAATTAAATACAGCAACATCACAAAGTACCAGAGGGGTGGACTCGAGTCATGAATTTGATGACTTTAGACTCGACTTGACAAATTGTAAAGAGACTTGCAACTTGACTTAGACTTTAACATCAATGACTTGTGACTTCACTTGGACTTGAGCTTTTTGACCTGACAAGACTTGCTACTTACCCCAAAACCCAAAGATTAAAAAGTTATTCAGGAGCGCTCCGTATCTTTCATTGTGTACGTGTGTGTCTGTCAGCGTGTGTGCTGCCTGTCAGTACAACATCCAATCAAATTAGATCCACGTTGTTTTCATCCCACAGCATTCATCCAATCAAATTGCAGGTAAACCAACGAAGAAGAGATGTCAAACAACGCGGCAGTGAGGAAAAATTATCATGCCAAAGATAGTTTCGTTCGGGTAATAAAACTACGAGTTGGTTAACAAAAAACGAATTGCAGTATGCCAAACATGCGGTTGGAAGATTACAGACGGAGACGCAACAACTTCCAACTTCGTTCGACATTTGAAGTTGCACAAAGAACAGTAAGTTTTGAATGTAAGCTAACGTTTATTGGCTAAGTAACGTAACTTTTATTTGCTGCTGTGTAGGCTGTAAACTCACAGCTAACGTTAAAACCATAGACATCTTATAAGTAGACGCAGCATCAAGCGCTACTGGCGCTGACGAGACGCCGGGCCGCCATCTTGGAGTGGTGATCTGCTCCATATACATCTTATAAGTAGACGCAGCGTTGGCTGCTGTGACGCGAGAAATTCAGCCGCCATCTTGAAGTGGTGATGAGGAGCCGGCGAGCAGCCTAAACTGACAGTTGACAGGTAGAAAACAAAGATGCCAGGCTGGTGTTCAGCGTTTTCCTGCTCAAATGAGCGGACTGTTGAAAATAGGGATCGGGGGATTACTTTTCACAAGTAAGATTTAACATTAACATACTTTTGGTTGTATTTTGTGAAAATAATATTACCACAGAGTTGAGAAGGAGCAAAGATCTTCAATAGTACTGAAGTCGTAGCCGCTAGCAAACAAGAGTATGACCATAATAAAATTGCTTGTCAATGAAATTAATTACATTTAACAATGTCATACTTGAATAACATAAAGTTGAAATAAATGATGAAGATAAAGATTGTAAAAGCCAACAAGGGTAAAAATTAGGACGACAGTCCAGATTGTGTAGGGGGGAGGGGTAATATAGACTTTATGTGTTTATGTTTAAGTATTTGGCAGACGCTTTTATACAAAGCGACATACATAAAAAATACATACAAAACAATCACTGTAAACATGATCATTTAAGGGAAGAATGTAATACAAAATATCAATACAAAGTGTCAAGGCAGAATAAACTCTCTGCTGCTGCAGCAACAGAGATACAGTCTATAGGTCCCTAAGATATATAGATATCTAATGTATTCATATGTTGTTTATGTAGGATATACTCATGTATATATAACCTAATCATATTGTTTCTTCAATTTAAAAATAGCTGACCGTTTTTTCCCCCCTTCTCTGGGATTATATTCCCAGTTTTGATCTCGGACGTCTGGTCACTTATAGCATATAAGAATTTTATATTATTGTTAAGCAAAATATGAATAATAAAACACGCCAAAACATGTGTCCTTTATCATAGCTACACGTATGACAAAAAAACGCGTGAAAATCAGTGGTATTCAGTGAGGTAAAATGAATTAAATGCGCTGACAGTTTATTGCTCCTGCTAAATGAATTGCACTGAATGGAGCGGATCACCACTCCAAGATGGCGGCTCTGCGTCTCGTCAGTGCCAGTAGGCAATCGCGGTCGATGCTGCGTCTACTTGTAAGATGTCTGTGGAGCGGATCATAGACATTACTAATAGACATCGCGGGGGCAGTAGTTTAAAGGCCTACTGAAATGAATTTTTTTTAATTAAACGGGGATAGCAGATCCATTCTATGTGTCATACTTGATCATTTTGCGATATTGCCATATTTTTGCTGGAAGGATTTAGTATAGAACAACGTCGATAAAGTTCGCAACTTTTGGTCTCTGATAAAAAAAACCTTGCCCCTACCGGAAGTAGCGTGACGTTGTCAGTTGTTCACTCCCTCATATTTTCCTATTGTTTTCAACGCAGCTAGAGCTATTCGGACCGTGAAAGTGACGATTACCCCATTAATTTGAGCGAGGATGAAAGATTCGTGGACGAGGAACGTTAGAGTGACGGACTAGAATGCAGTGAAATACTTTTTTTTTTTTTCGCTCTGACCGTAACTTAGGTACAAGCTGGCTCATTGGATTCCACACTCTCTCCTTTTTCTATTGTGGATCACGGATTTGTATTTTAAACCACCTCGGATACTATATCCTCTTGAAAATGAGAGTCGAGAACGCGAAATGGACATTCAGTGCCTTTTATCTCCACGACAATACATTGACGAAGCTCTTTAGCATCTTTAGCATGAGCTAACGTGATAGCATCTGTCTCAAATGCAGATAGAAACAAATAAATAAATCCCTGACTGGAAGGATAGACAGAAGATCGACAATATTATTAAACCATATACATGTAACTACACGGTTAACAGATCTCAGCCTGGCAAAGCTTAACAATGCTGTTGCTAACGACGCTAAGGCTAACTTAGCAACCGGAGCTCACAGAGCTATGATAAAAACATTAGCGCTCCACCTACACCAGCCAGCCGTCATCTGCTTTGCTCAGCAACACCCTTGCTCACCTGCGTTCCAGCGATTGACGGCGCGACGAAGGACTTCACCAGATCATCCGTGCGGTGGGTCTGCTAGCATCGGCTAGGCGTCTGCTAGCATCGGCTAGGCGTCTGCTATCCGAGTAAGTGGTCCTTGTGTTGCTACAGCTACCTACAACGTTCTTCTTTGCAGCCTCCATTGTTCATTAAACAAATTGCAAAAGATTCACCAACACAGATGTCCAGAATACTGTGGAATTATGAAATGAAAACAGAGCTTTTTTGTATTGTATTCAATGGAGAAGGCATACCTCTGTTCCCCGGGCTACGTCACGCGCATACGTCATCCTTCGAAGGCTTTTTCAACCGGAAGTGTGGCGGGAAATTTAAAATTGCACTTTATAAGTTAACCCGGCCGTATTGGCATGTGTTGCAATGTTAAGATTTCATCATTGATATATAAACTATCAGACTGTGTGGTCGGTAGTAGTGGGTTTCAGTAGGCCTTCAAGCAGAGAAGCCCAGACTTCCCTCTCACCAGCCACTTCATTCAGCTCCTCCTGGGGGATCACAAGGCGTTCCCAGGCCAGCCGGGAGACATAGTCTTCCCAACGTGTTCTGGGTCTTCTCCTTGGCTTCCTGCCGGTCGGACGTGCCCCAAACACCTCCCTAGGGAGGCATTCAGGTGGCATCCTGAGCAGATGACTAAACCACCTCATCTGGCTCCTCTTGATGTGGAGGAGCAGCGGCTTTACTTTGAGATCCTCACAGTAAAGCCGCAGAGCTTCACACCCTATCTCTAAGGGAGAGCCCCGCCACCCGGCGGAGGAAACTCATTTCGGCCGCTTGTACCCGTGATCTTGTCCTTTCAGTCATAACCCAAAGTCCATGACCATAGGTTAGGATGGGGACGTAAATTGACCGGTAAATTGAGAGCTTTGCCTTCCGGCTCAGCTCCTTCTTCACCACAACTGATCGATACAGCGTCCGCATTACTGAAGACGCCGCACCGATCCGCCTGTCGATCTCACGATCCACACTTCCCTCACTCATGAACAAGACTCCAAGGTACTTGAACTCCTCCACTCCGGCAAGATCTCCTCCCCAACCCGGCCGGATATGGCACTCCACCCTTTTCTGGGCGAGAACCATGGACTCGGACTTGGAGGTGCTGATTCTCATCCCAGTTGCTTCACACTGGGCTGCGAACCGATCCAGTGAGAGCTGAAGATCCTGGCCAGATGAAGCCGTCAGGACCACATCATCTGCAAAAAGCAGAGACCTAATCTTGCAGCCACCAAACCGGATCCCCTCAACGCCCTGACTGCGCCTAGAAATTCTGTCCATAAAACTTATGAACAGAATCGGTGACAAAGGGCAGCCTTGGCGGAGTCCAACCCTCTCTGAAACCAAGCTCTGACACTGATCATACAGGGAGCGGACCTCCACAATCAGACAGTCCGAAAACCAATACTCTCTGAGCACTTCCCACACGGTCGAATGCCTTCACCAAGTCCACAAAGCACATGTAGACTGGTTGGGCAAACTCCCATACACCCTCAAGGACCTTGCCAAGAGTATAGAGCTGGTCCACTGTTCCACGACCAGGACGAAAACTACACTGTTCCTCCTGAATCCGAGGTTCGACTATCCGGCGTAGCCTCCTCTCCAGTACACCTGAATAGACCTTATCAAGAAGGCTGAGGAGTGTGATCCCACGATACTTGGAACACACCCTCCGGTTCCCCTTCTTAAAGAGAGGAACCACCTGCCAATTCAGATGTACCGACCCCGATGTCCATGCGATGTTGCAGAGTCTTGTCAACCAAGAGCCTCACAGCGTCCAGAGCCTTAAGGAACTCCAGGTGGATCTCATCTAACCCCCGGGCCTTGCCACCGAGGAGCTTTTTAACTACTAGCTTTAACTACAACCTCAGCCCCAGAAATGGGAGAGCCCACCACAGATTCCCCAGGCACTGACGTGTTGGTGGTATTGAGGAGGTCTTTGAAGTATTTCCTCCACCGATCCACAACATTTGCAGTCGAGGTCAGCTAAACACCATCCCCACCATACACGGTGTTGACAGTGCACTGCTTCCCCTTTCTGAGGCGGCGGATGGTGATCCAGAATCGCTTCGAAGTCGTCTGGAAGTCGTTTTTCCATGGCCTCCCCGAACTCCTCCCATGTCCTTGTTTTTGCCTCTGCGACCGCACACCGCTTGGCCTGTCGGTACTTGTCCGCTGCCTTCGGAGTCCCATGAACCAAAAGGACCCGATAGGACTCTTTCTTCAGCTTGATGGCATCCTTCAACGCTGGTGTCCACCAGCGGGTTCTTGGATTACCGCCACGACGGACACCAACCACCTTGCGACCACAGTTCCATTCGGCCGCCTCAACCATAGAGGTTCGGAACATAGTCCACTCGGACTCAATGTCCAGCGCCTCCCTCGTGACATGTTCAAAGTTTTTCCGGAGGTGGGAATTGAAGCTTTCTCTGACAGGAGACTCTGCTAGACGTTCCCAGCAGACCCTCACAATGCTTTTGGGCCTGCCAGGTCTGTCCGGCATCCTCCCCCACCATCGCAACCAACTCACTACCAGGTGGTGATTGATAGAAAGCTCCGCCCCTCTCTTGACCCGAGTGTCCAAAACATGAGACTGCAAATCCGATGACACAACTACAAAGTCGATCATGGAACTGCGGCCAAGGGTATCCTGTTGCCAAGTGCACATATGAACACCCTTAACAAACATGGTGTTTGTTATGGACAATCTGTCACAAGCTCAAAAGTCCAATAACAAAACATCATTCGGGTTCAGATTCGGGCGGCCACTCTTCCCAATCACGCCTCTCCAGGTTTCACTGTCTTTGCCAATATGAACGTTGAAGTCCCCCAGTAGAACAAGGGAATCACCCGGAGGAGCACTCTCCAGTACTCCCTCGAGTAAATCCAAAAAGGGTGGGTACTCTGAGCAGCTGTTTGGTGCGTAAGCACAAACAACAGTCAATACCCTTCCCCCAACTCGAAGACGGAGGGAAGCTACCCTCTCGTCCACTGGGTTGAACCCCAACGTGCAGGCTCTGAGCCGGGGGGCAAGAAGAATTGCCACCCCAGCCCATTGCCTCTCACTGTGTGCAACGCCAGAGTGGAAGAAAGTCCAGCCCCTCTCGAGAGAAATGGTTCCAGAGCCCTTGCTGTGTGTCGAAGTGAGTCCGACTATATATAGCCGGAACTTCTCCACCTCGCGCACTAGCTCAGGTTCCTTCCCACCCAGCGAGGTGACGTTCTACGTCCCAAGAGCTAGCTTATGTTGCCAAGGATCGAACCACCACGTGCCCTACCTCGGCTTCCACCCAGCTCACATCGCACCTGACCTCTATGGCCCCTGCTATGGGTGGTGAGCCCATTGGAGGGCGGACCCACGTTGCCTCTTCGGGCTGTGCCCTCGCCATTGTGCCCCACCTCTAGGCCTGGCTCCAGATAGGGGCCCCGGTGACCCGCGTCCGGACGAGAGAAATCTGGGTCCTTTGTTTTTATTTTTCATAGAGGTCTTTGAGCTGCTCTTTGTCTGATCCCTCACCCGGGACCTGTCTGTCTTGGGAGACCCTACCAGGAGGCATAGAAGCCCCCGGACAACTTAGTTCCTAAGATCATTGGGACACACAAACTCTTCTACGATGATAAGGTGGCAGCTCAGAGAGGAGAAAAAACAATACAATGATTTGAAAATCCTTTTCAACTTATATTCAATTGAATATACTGCAAAGACAAGATATTTAATGTTCACACTGAGAAACTTTTTTTTTTTTTGCAAATAATCATTAACTAAGAATTTAATGGCAGCAACACAGTTGGCACAGGGGCATTTTTACCACTGTGTTACATGGCCTTTCCTTTTAACAACACTCAGTAAACGTTTAGGAACTGAGACCAATTTTTGAAGCTTTTCAGGTGGAATTCTGTCCCATTCTTGCTTGGTGTACAGCTTATGTTGTTCAACAGTCCGGGGTCTCCGTTGTCGTATTTTACGCTTCCCACACAGCAGAAGACTGCTATACGGATCCGCCTTCAAGTCGCCCAACCCGCGTTACTGTCACATTCGTTTTGGCTCCGCCTAGAGGATACAGCTCCGCCTCTGAAAATTGTACGGTCAGAAAGCGGATCCTGAGCAGACCCGTGTCTGATTCGCGTACGCGGACGCGCAAACTAAACCGGCGCGCGCCGCCTAGAGTTATAGGCTCCGCCTACGCGCGCTGAGCCGACCAATGTCTGCACCCGCAGACGTGGACGCGCCTACTAGCGTGTACGCGCATGAGCCAAGATGATCATTTCTGGGCTTTCTTTGCTGGAACACGAACGTAAGTATAGATTTATTGATTTATTGCTACATTCACAGTAAAGATCGGCCTTTGTGTTTCCATCATCATTTATGTATGATTGTAATGACGTTGTTTGATATTAGGACTAGCAGTAAAACTTTATATTCTGTAAAAAAAAAGGCTATTTTATTTAAAATGGAATAGCAATTTCGGCAGAATAAGTTATGGTAGTTAAGTAAAGTTTATTTGCTGTGTATTTTTCTTGATGCAACGCAAGTTTCCATTCACTCCGAGCGCCGCCTCCCAGAATGCTTTGCATGGGGACGTGCGTCTGACGTCACGTATCCAGAAAATTCAAAATGGCTGCACGCGGGAGGTGATCGAGGCGGGTGGTTTTCCGGTGGGCTGGTTGGTGCGAGACGGAAGGCGGAAGTAAACCAAAAGCGGTAGCTAAACACGTGAGAGTATCCAAATCTTCTTGGCGGTTGTGCATAAACTGTTTTGTGACTGGATCGAGATGGAAGGGGATAGTGACGGGATGTATGAGGAAGGTATGGACGTGGATAGGACTAGAGGGGAGAAAGGAAAGAAGGGGAGTGGAGGGCATGAAGGAAAGTCGAGTGCTAAAAGAGCCCATGAAGAAGTAGAAAAAAGGAAAAAGACTATGGAAGATAATTATAGGATTATATATACATTTAAATCAAGTCAAGACATGAATGACATAAGTTTAATGACACTGGTTAATGGGTTAAAGAAGGACATCGGAGAGGTGGAAATAGCGAAGGTGCTTAGGGACGGACGACTTTTGATTAAATGCAAAAATGGAGAGCAAAAAAGTAAAGCAATGCGGTTGCAAAAACTGTGCAAGAAGATAAAGGAAAAAATGGAAGTGGGAGAACGAAAGGGGGCAAGAGGAGTAGTGACAGGAATTCCAAGAGGTGAAAATTTAGAAGAATTGAAAAGACAAATAAAAGGGGGAACTGTCAAGATGTTGACAAGAATGATGGCATATAGAAATGGAGAAAAGACGGAGAGCGAATCAGTATTAGTACAGTTTGTCGAGGAAGTCCTCCCGCAGAGAATTATGATTGGGTTTTTAAGCTTTTATGTTAGAGCTTACGTTCCACCCCCAGTACGCTGCTTCAAGTGCCAACGCTATGGGCACATAGCCAGTGTGTGTCATGCTAAGTTGAGATGTGGAAGGTGTGGAGGGGAGCATGAATATGGACAATGTGGAGATAATGATCTGGTCAAATGTTGTAACTGTGGCGGGAATCACACAGCAGCGTATGGGGGATGTGTCATTAGGAAACAGGCAACAGAAGTACAGCAAATCAGAGTAGAAAGAAATATTACATACGCAGAGGCAGTTAAAGTAAGAAATCAAGAAAGTGCAGAACAAGATAGAAGTGAGAATAGTTCAGAACGAGACAGAAGTGGCAATAGTTCAAGTAATAAAAAACAAGAGGCAACAAATACAGGACTTTCTATGGACAAGCTAGTTGTGTTCCTGGCATATGTCATAAACTGTACAGAACAGGCAAGAAATAAAACTGAGAAGATCAAAATAATTGTCAAAGCAGCAGCAAAGTTCTTAAATTTAAAAGAACTATCTTGGGAACAGGTACAAGGTGAACTACAGAGAGTAGATGAGACAGAGTCATGTTACCACAATCCAACGCCATGTTAATTATTCAGTGGAATGCCAGAAGTTTAGTAGCAAACGGACAGGAACTAAAGGGATATATTAATAATATGAAAAATAAACCACATATAATATGTATTCAAGAAACCTGGCTGAAGCCAAAATTGAGCTTTATAATAAAAGGATACGTAACAGTACGTAAAGATAGGAATGATGGGCAAGGAGGAGGATGTGCCATATTTATTAAAGAAGACATGCATTATACAATATTAAAAGAAAAACAAGAACTAGAAATAGTAGGGAATAATAAAAAAAGATACAAAGTGCTAAACTTCTATAATCCGTGTAAGAAATTACAAATTCATCAACTAGAAAAAATAGTCGAGCACTGGAGTGGCAATATCATTTGGTGTGGTGACTTTAATGCACATAGCACAATGTGGGGTGAAAGGGATGACTGGAATGGGGAAACATTGGAAGCATTTTTGGAGGAAAAAAAACTGGTGTGTGTGAATGATGGGTCGGGAACCAGATTAGATGTAGTTACGGGTAAAGAAACAGCAATAGATTTAACACTGGTGTCACAAGGGTTAGCAGGAAAGGTAGAGTGGGAAGTAAATAAAGACAGCACTATAGGAAGGGATCACTACCCAATCTTCATTCACATAAACATAAACCAAAGGACAGAAAGCACTAAAAAAGAAGGAAGATGGAAGTATAATCACGGTGATTGGGGACAATTTAGGGAAAGTACCGACATGACATTAAAGGAAGTGGATATAAATCAAGATATTGAACAACTGAATACAGATATTACAAAGTGCATAATAGAAGCAGCCAAAAAGAGCAAACCAAGGAGTAGTATGGGGAAAAGAAGGAAGATAGTGCCGTGGTGGACACAAGCGTGCACAAACGCAATAAAAGAACGGAATAGAGCATTTAGAATATTGAAAAGAACACATAATTTCCAAGATTTGATCCAATATAAAAGGCACCAAGCTAAAGTAAGGTACGTTATTAAAAAGACAAAAAAACACTATTGGAGAATGTTTTGTGAATCATTAAATAGAACTACTCTTTTAGGCCAAGTGTGGGGAATGATCAAGAAAATGTCAGGGATCAGAAGTGAACTTAAAAATCATGTGATGAAAGATGGGACACAGTGTGTGGTAGAAAATAAAGAAAAAGCATAACTTTTAGCAAAGACATTTGTTAAAGTGCACAGTAATGATAATTTGAGAAATGTAGAAAAACAAAAGAGAGAAGAAACAATTACTTTAAATATTGGGGAAATGGTGGAAGACAATGATAATAGTTTAACCAACACTATAGATATGAAATTTTCTTTGAATGAAATGGTTCGAATATTGAAAAAGGTTAAAAATACAACACCAGGAAAAGACCAGGTGAGTTATCAGATGATCAAAAACTTAAGCAGCATTGGCAAAGAAGTGGTCTTGAAATTATATAATAGGATATATGAAGAAGGGAAATTACCAGCAGAGTGGAAAGAAGCTGTAATAATTCCGATATGCAAACCAGGGAAAGACCCGGAAGAGGCAGGTAATTATAGGCCAATAGCATTGACCTCAAATTTGGGTAAAGTAATGGAAAAAATGACTAATGAAAGACTAGTATATTATTTAGAGTCAAAAGAAATAATAAAAAACTACCAAAGTGGATTTCGCAAAGCAAGAAACACAAACGACCCAGCAGTGCAGCTGGAAGAGGAAATTAGAAAGGGACAAATAAATAAAGAAAGTATAATTGCAGTATTTTTTTATATAGAGAAAGCTTATGATATGTTGTGGAAACAGGGGTTGCTGATAAAACTAAATATAATTGGGATTAGAGGGAAAATGTACAGATGGATAAAAGACTTCTTAACAAGTAGAAAAATATTAGTAAAAATAGAGAATGAATACAGCAGAGTATATGAAGTGGAAAATGGGACCCCGCAAGGTAGTATAATAAGTCCAGTATTATTTTCAATAATGATAAATAAAGTTTTTAGTGAAGTGGAAGGGTTAGTGGATGTGGCACTGTTTGCTGACGACGGAGTGATGTGGAAGAGAGGTAGAAATACTAATCATATAGAAAAGAAGATTCAAAAAGCGGTAAATAAAGTTCAAGAATGGGGAACGGCGTGGGGTTTAAGATTCTCTGTTGGAAAGACAAAAGTCATACATTTTACAAAGAGGAAAGTACAAAACAAGATCCAAATTGAACTCTATGGGGAAAATATAGAAGAGGTACAAGTATTTAAATATTTGGGTATATGGTTTGATAAAAATATTAACTGGTCAACTCACATCAGCAAAATAGTGGAGAAAAGTAAAAAGGTGTTAAATATAATGAGGGCTTTGAGGGGTAAAGACTGGGGGGCTGATAGGCAGACATTGAAAGCAATATAAATCAGTTTAATACGATCTGTTATTGATTATGGATGCATTATTTATCAATCTGCTGCAAAAACATTACTTGGGAAAATAGACAGGATCCAATCACAGGCTTTAAGATTATGTTGTGGAGCTACTAAATCAACCCCAGTTGCAGCATTACAAGTAGAGATGAATGAAAAACCTTTAGATATGAGGAGAGATCAACTGTCAGTAGTTTATTGGGCAAACTTAAAAGGGTCCAAGCAAGGACATCCAACCCATCAAGTACTATTAAACTGCCAAGAAAAAGAGAAGAAAAAAATGAATAGTTTTGGGTGGATAATAGGAGACCGATGTAATAAAGTTCAAATTGATAACATTAAAGTTAGCCCTACAGTACCAATCCCCGCAATACCACCGTGGATGTATGAAAACCCAAATGTAAACATGCAATTACTAAAGAATAGAAATTTAAATAGTTACCAGATAGAACAATGGATTGAGGAAACGTTTTTAGACAACATCATGGTGTACACAGATGCATCAAAAACTATAAATAATAAGGTAGGAGCAGCAGCTGTTATTCCACAAGGAAACATAGTATTAAATAAAATAATTAGTGATAAATCATCTGTTTTTACGGGAGAATTGGTAACAATTTATATGGCAATTAATTGGATAGAAGAAAATAAAGCAAGAAAAGCAGTCGTGTGCTCGGACTCCAGCAGTGCATTGACTAGCATAAAAAACATTGCGTCAGAAACAAGACAAGATTTAGTTTATGAAATAGTTCAGGCAGTTTACAGAATAAATAAAGCGGGAGGTGTGGTAACATTTCTTTGGGTTCCTGCTCATGTAGGAGTTGAGGGGAACGAATTAGCTGATAAGTACGCAAAACAAGCAACCACTAAAACAGAAGTAAACATGGAGATTAAGCACAGTAAAGAAAAAGTGAAGAACATCATTAAGATAGAACACAATAAAAAGTGGCAGGATAATTGGAATAAGGAAACAAAAGGTAGAGAGTATTACAAAGTCCAGAGGAGAGTAGGTGTAATGAGAGGAGGCAATAGAAATAGGAAGGAAGAAGACATTATTACTAGAATGAGATTAGGACATACATATCTAAATAGTTCATTGAAATTGATGGGGAAACATGCTACAGGACTGTGTGATTCTTGCCACCAGATAGAAAATGTAAGACATGTTTTAATACATTGTAGAAAATATAATAGAGAAAGGGAAATACTGGGAAATAAGTTAGCGAAAGAGAATATTAGGTTAGCAGTGGAAGATATATTAGGATTGCACTCAGAACACACAGGTTATAAAGCAATACACACATTTTTTAAAAACACGGGGTTAAATAAAATAATTTAGAGTAGGAATCCACCTCGATCCACACTCCATTACAGTAGGTGGCGGTAATGCTCACCACAAGGTTGCTTGCCAACCGCATTAAAATCACAACAAGAAGAAGAAGAAGGTGATCGAGGCGGGACCGAAGAAAAGTGGAAAAAGAGTGTTATTCGTCAAAAAACCCACACAACGACGGTCATTTTTTTGCCGTGCTATTGTAAAATTGTATTTTATCTGTGATTTGTGTTCTGGGGGACCCCGACTCCAGAATTTGAAAGTTTCCCGCGTGAAGCCGGTGAGTAGTAGTAGTAGTAAATGAACGTTTCAAAAGTTCAATACAGTTAACTTAGGCTATCTTTTGTTAGACGCTGTGAATGTGTGTAGGTTACATGCTACGATATTCCACATATTTCCAACTGGTTGAAACGAAAGCGTATTACTTTATTGTCAGTGTTGTTTAGGCCCAGGTCGCTAACGTTACTTCGTTAGTCAACAACGTAACGTTAACAGAGTGGAAACAGCCGTTCTTTGCTATTAATATGAGTGCGTATTATTTCTTTCTTTATTCTTTAGTGGAGCTCGAGATCCTGTTTACTGTGGACTAGCTGTGTGTGACGCCCTGTTGTTTTTGTTTCCATTAAAAAAAAAAAGATATGTCTATTATGTGTTAATTGTAGAAAACAATATAAAATGAGGTGATGTGAGTGGGAAAAATTGCTGCACATATTAAGGATCCTTTTTCTTGATCTATATTTTTGTTATTTGCTGATGTATATATTTTATATACTGTTTTTTATTTAATTAATTTATTAGAGAGTATTTTATGCTTTATTTACCTTTTTTATTATTTTATTTACTATTATTATTATTATTATTTCCACATGTAAGCATAAATAATTGATCATATTAGTACATTGTTTGATTGCTTTGCTTAATCCATTCCATAATTTAATTCCACATACTGATATACTGAAGGTCTTGAGTGTTGTACGTGCGTACAAATGTTTTAAATTACATTTCTCTCTAAGATTATATTTCTCCTCTTTTTTTGAGAAGAATTGTTGTATATTCTTGGGTAGCAGGTTATAGTTTGCTTTGTTTATAATTTTAGCTGTTTGCAAATTCACTATGTCGTGGAATTTCAGTATCTTTGATTCAATAAATAAAGGATTTGTATGTTCTCTATATCTAACATTATGTATTATTCTAACTGATCTTTTTTGTAAGACTGTTAATGAATGAAATGTACTTTTGTAATTATTTCCCCATATTTCTACACAATAACTCAGATATGTAACACTAGGGAGCAGTAGAGAATATGAAGTGATTTTTTGTCTAGAACATGTTTTGCTTTATTCTTTATTGACGTGTTTCTTGCTACTTTATGTTGTATATTTTTTACTTGAGATTTCCAGTTCAATTTATCATCAATCATTATACCTAGAAATTTGGTTTCATTTACTCTTTCAATTTCTATTCCGTCTATTTGTATTTGTGTTTGACTTTCTCTTCTACTGTTACCAAATAGCATTATTTTAGTTTTACTGAGATTCAAAGATAGTCTGTTTTTGTCAAACCATCTTTTTAATTTGTTAATTTCTTCTGTTATTATTTGTATTATCTTCTGTGTGTTCTCTCCTGAACAAAACGCTGTTATATCATCCGCAAATAATACTAACTTTAAATCTTTTGTAACTTTACAAATGTCATTTATATAGACATTGAATAATTTAGGTCCTAATATTGATCCCTGAGATACACCACAGGATATATTTAGCGTTGTAGACGTGTGTTTGCCTAGCTTCACGTATTGTTTCCTGTTCGTTAGATAACTTCTTATCCAGTTTAAGACTAACCCTCTAATGCCATATCGTTCTAGTTTTTTGATTAAAATATTGTGATTAATTGTGTCAAATGCTTTAGTTGGATCCATAAAAACTGCTGCCGCACATTTTTTACTATCTATTGTATTGGTAATTTCTTCTGTAATTTCAATTAAAGCCATTGAAGTTGAAACATTAGCTCTGTATCCATATTGGTTCTCTTCGAGTATTATATTTTTATTTATGAAACTCTCTAATCTGTTATTGAACAGTTTTTCAATGATTTTAGAAAATTGTGGAAGTAAAGAAACAGGTCTATAATTTGTAAATTGATGTTTGTCTCCAGTCTTATAAATTGGTGCAACTTTAGCTGTTTTCATTTTGTTTGGAAATGTACCTGTTTGAAATGATAGGTTACTAATATACATCAATGGTCCTGAGATATCTTCAATAACCTTTTTTATCGTTTCCATATCAATTCCGTTACAATCAGTTAAAGTCTTAGATTTAAACATTTTTCACGATTGTAACTATTTCCTCCTGTGTCACATTACTGAGGAACATGGAGTTGGGATTTGCAATCTGAGGCAGAGAATGAGGAGCTGCCAGAAAAAAGGAACAGGAAGCCAGTGTAAGTGTGTTCCGTCTTGTTTTTGTCATGTTTCTACAGTAATAGGAAGGTTATTTCCGGTAGCATTCAAAAATAGACCAAAGATGCTTGTACTATATGTATATTTGGCAATTTTGGTATTGCAATAATCCTAATGATATGGTTACCCAACAGCCATCGTCTCGGGGACTCGGATGATAGCGAAGAAGACCCGGGGAATGGTGACCTCGCATCTCTGGGGTTGGCAAGCCAATTGCACAGGCATTGTAAGGAATAATCTCTTAACATCGAAAAAAATGAAACCACCACATTAATATTAAAGATATGGTTAACATTCTTAGTGCTAAAGATATTCCCCTCTCCTTGTATCCCTTCTCCCAGCTCCACCGTCTCGCCGAGTGCCAGCAAGAGTCATGAGTACTTGTCAACTCGACTCCTCAACTGGAGATAACTTTCTAGGTAAAGACTGATCTCCGAAATAATATCTCAGCATCCAGTAACCATGGTTAACAGATCACAACCATTTAATACCAATGTATCTCCCTTAGCACCTCACCATGGGGAAGGACGTATTCATATGCCTTCACCAGCACCTGCATTAAACATGCAGAGAGTTACACAAGGTAGGGACTGATCTTTGTATACACTACACCCATAATTTCAAACCCTACTTTACGATTGAGCTGAAGTTCTGACTATTATGACCTGCACTTATACCTTTTTTATAGTTCTTACCACCTTGGGGCACCATTCAGGTAAAATCTCAGCTCATCTTACTTGCTTATTTGTATACACTAACACCTGTGCATGCTTTTTGTCCACGTTGCCTGTCCACCTATGGGATTTTCCAAATAAGTGTTTAAAGAGCATTCCTCAACTTTCTCAGTCTTTTTTGCCACTTGTGCCAGCTTTTTTGAAACATGTTGCATTCATCAAATTCCAAATGAGCTAATATTTGCATAAAATAACAAAGTTTTCCAGTTCAAACGTTAAGTGTTTTGTCTTTGCAGTCTATTCAATTGAATATAGGTTGAAAAGGATTAGCAAATCATTGTATTCATTTTTTATTTACGATTTACACAACATGCCAACTTCATTGGTTTTGGGGTTTGTATGTATGTATTGTATGTACTTGACAAACAGGGGTGAAAATGAGGAAGAAAAGACCAACAATTTATGTGAAATTGTTCTCCTTTACAGCATGTCTTCTAAATCGATATCTTACGACTGGCATCGATGTGGATGAGTTTGACAATCTATGCAACTCTGAGTAAGTTTTGAAAATTACATTTTGGCATTTTATATTATTGTAACCACCAAACTGTATTGTTTTATTGTATATTGTTTTTAGTATTGATTAGGATGATGTGACGTGGTATCCACAATTGACACAGCATCCGAGTCTGACTCTGAAGAGTATTTCACCCTTGAAAAGGACAAAGACCAGGATGATAGTGATGATGACCCCTTTCCGTCAATTTGTGTATGGTATGTTTCGTAATATCTGGCATTTAGAAATGTTCACTAAAATTGTAATTTCACTGTTGGTTTGTATCAAAACAGGAGTGATGGTGCTCTGAAGAATATAACATTGGATGCACTACCCATAATTTGTATGAAAGAAGTAGTGCATGGTATTTGTGATGACACTGATATACCAGATGACACAAAAGAAGGAAAATCGAAATGTTTGATTCATCTCAACCAATAAGTGTACAACAGTCACCGAAACCAACCACTCAAGAAGGTAGTTGATGGCACACTGCAGTAAGATGTTGATTTTTACCATTGTGTTGTTCACAACTAAAAAAATTGTTTTTTTGTCTTTTATGTAATTTTCTTATAGGTGCCAGAAGGTTTACAATAAAAACAATTCTAAGATGTGGAGCATGTAAAAGAAAGGAAAGATTACCACTACATACCTGACCTTTAAAGGGCGATTATACGAAATAGACTTTCATCTTCTGAAGGATTATTTAGGATGACAACTAAAATGCCTGATGACCCCTGTCGCTTTGGTGTTCTCTCTGGTACAGCAGCCCAACTACAGAATAACTCATGCAAAGGCAACGCAGAAAAGGAATTGGTTAGTGCTTGATTGATAGAGATGGGAATCTTTGGGCACCTCAAAATTTGATTATGATACAGAAGCTATGATTTGACTACAAATCAATTATTGATGTATCTTTAATTTATGTAATTTATATTGATGCATTTTTACATTTCTTTTCGTTTCACAAAATAGGCATTCTTCACTTGCAACTTTTAAAAACAGAGAAACGAGAAACAGTTGATTTACATTTACTAAATTCATGAAAATGTGTGCAAAACTGGATCATAGGTGCCCTAAAATAAAGGAGCTGGTCGGAACTCTCGTCGCTGCGGTCAGCCAAATTTTAGGACTGGCTGCATTACTTTATTTACAACAAATAAATAATTGATTTTTGACGTTTACTAATCGATTCTACAATCGCCCACATTTGAATTGCGATTAATCAAAAAATCGATTATTTCCCCTAGCTCTATAACTTTAAATATGTGGTATATCTTTAATATTTTTGATATAAAAAAAAAATAAAAAAAATGTGTAAATAACCACAAATTTGCAGTCCTTAGTCTGTGCTCTTTTACAGGTGAACCTCTATAAAGGGAGTACCGGTACATCAAAACATCAAGGATCCATCCACCAATCCATTCTTAGGGTCTCGGGTGGCTGGAGCCTATTCCAGCTGCACTCGGGTGTAAGGCGGCGTTCACCGCTGGACAAGTCGCCACCTCATTGCAAGGTCAACACAGATAGACAGACAACATTCACACTCTAAATTCTCAGAATCCATATATTTGATTGAAAAATAACATGATTATTCTATAGTAATAAATAAACACAATGCCTATATGATGTGATGTACTTTTATATTTTTTAACTGTTAATAATAACACCCACTACCATATAAAATAAATGCAAATGTTTTAGTTACACCCTGCTAGGTATATATCCTATATAATGTCTGTTTGGATCAGGATATTTGTCACAAATTTTACATACGTAGGAACTTGGTATTACCACCCAAGAGAACCATATTGCCACAGAACAAACTGCCTGTAGGTACCATACCAAAATTGGCAGTTGCTTTATCCTGGACATCTTCAAGAGCTCTTATGTCATTCCACATTCTCCCAGCTAAACGGAGAGCAATTATCCTTAGCTTCCGTCAGCCTACCCCAGGGCAGCTGTGGCTACGAAAGTAGCTTACCACCACCAAGTGTGAATGAATGATGGGTTCTCACTTCTCTGTGAATTGCTTTGAGTGTCTAGAAAAGCGCTATACAAATCTAATCCATTATTATTATTATTATTATCCTGATGTTGTCCACAACATTTTTTTCTATGTCTGTTGGCATTTCTCTACAGTTCTGGAAGACACACCGCTGTGGTTAGCCTCTCGGTGGTCCGGGTGGTTGTTGGCAAAACTATATCAAATATTAAACTAAGATCCCCTTGTAAGAGATTTGGAAGTTAATGTGACTGCTTCAGGTTTAGTTGACCAATTATTTCTTATAAAATATAACATTTGTTATTAAACAAATATAACTGTTGTCCAATTTCCATACAGTATAGTAATAATTGCATTAAAAATATTCATTCGCACTACGTATGTGGTCTACATCACATGAAGTAGACGATTATTCTTAGAAAAACTTGAAATACTAGAAAGCTTAGAATTTTAACTTGTGATGTTGCCAATAAACAAACACATAAACACAGTAGTTTGCCAACTCCATATATCACTCGCAAAACCACCAACCATGATAATCCTAAACATCTCATTATGTGAATTAAAACGTATTTAACGATTTATTGAGAACTTTATTCATTTTTATCAATGGATTTAAATTGTGTGTACAATTTGAGAACAGGAAGTGAGAAAATATGGTTGGAATTGCTATGAAATTAAAAAGAGGTAAAATAAAATAAGATTTGCTTCTTTTTATTCCTTTTTGGACATGTTACGAGAAACTGGAAATATGTACTGTATAATTTTGTAACAGTATACTTGTTCAAAATAAACTTGAACCATCGACCATATTTTTGATCCTTCAGCTGCCAACCGGAAGAATTACCTGTCATGCATCGTGTGGAGCCGCTCCTTAAAGTGGTCCTATTATGCAAAACTAACTCTTCTTACCTGTTGGTACCAGTTTTTGGGTATGTGGGATCCCCACAACTCCCAGAAATGGGAACACAAACCATGAATGCATGGCATAATTATTTTCAAAACAATCGTACCTTTTTCAAAACATACTCCAAACGAGCGGTTTGAAATTTGAGACTTTAGTGACATGTTGAAGTGTTGACAGAGCCTGAGCTGAAAACATCTGTTACATATAAAACAACCGCTCTTATCAGTGTGGGACATTTAACATACTGCTGTAAATGAAGCTATTCCTGGCAAACTGGAAACAGGTACTTTGACATATCCATACAAATACAGTGTGTGGAACATGTCAATTATTTATTAGCAGAAAGAGATACCTGTTGGTATATTTACCTGATGCAGGTTAGATAAAATGGCCACAGATGCTGAAAATAGTATTTTGGTGTTTAAAAAGCAGGTTGGAAATGTATTATTTAATATTTTTTCAATTTACATTTTATTTATTTTTTCCTCTCATGCTCTGTTTGTCTGTTTCTTGTGTGTATGTGTCGCTGCCCCGGTGTGCATTGCTGATCGCAGTCTGCTGAGGTGCTACGGCATGCCGGCTGTGGGCGTGGGGCTGGACCCTTATGGCCTTCTACCGGATGGGATGCGTGGTGGGTGGTGGGCTGGGGGGCCTGGACGTTTGGTGGCACTGGGCATTGGTGACGACCAGGCTTGGTTTTTTTTAGAGGGGTTAGTGGAGTGGATGTAGGTGGGATCTACTACTTGGGGGCGGTCGGACTGGTGGTGAATTGGCATGGGTGCCTGCTGCGCGCCGAGTTACAGGTCATTGCCTCCCTTACCCGGGGCGGCTGCGTGCTGTTCGCCTCTCGGTGGCGGTCTCCGGTGCGGTCTGCGGCTATATGGGATGTGGCACTCGGCGTGGTCGGGAGCGCGTTAGGGTGTTTGGTTGTCCGATGGCTCGATTAGGCTGGGCTGTGGATGGAGTTGGGGTTGGTGTGTGCATTGTTGCAGTTTGCGGGGTCGGTCGCTCTTTTGTTTCGATTTCAGCAGCAGCGGATGTTTGTACTGCGGATGGGCGGTGGTGGTTGCTGTTCTACCGGTGGTTGGCGTTGCTGTGTTGGGCTGGAGTGGTTGGGGTGTTATTGGTGGCCGTGTGCCGATGGAGTTATGGGTACTGGCTGACGTTAGTGTTGAACTAACTTGTGATTGTTGATGTGTAATTTAGAATATCCTGTGATCCAAGTGGACTCAACCTCTCACAATTTGCACTGTTACACTATATTTTGTTTTATGGTCAATATAAATGTCCTCACTTGTTGCAATGATGCTAATGCTGCCACAGTTTGGTTTATCAACCAAATGGTTGGAAACAGTCACATTGGATATGCCAGTTACTTTCAGGGACATCCCATAAGAAATATTTTGACTGTTTTCTGTTTATTTTGCATTTAAAAAGAGATTATTGCAGACAATACATATGTGAGACGAACTACAAAATGTGAATATGATAATAGTTACTGTAAAGCTGTATTTTAAAGCACAATATACGATCACACCCAAACATAACACCCATCCATCCATCCATCTTCTTCCGCTTATCCGAGGTCGGGTCGCGGGGGCAGCAGCTTAAGCAGGGAAGCCCAGACTTCCCTCTCCCCAGCCACTTCGTCCAGCTCCTCCCGGGGGATCCCGAAGCGTTCCCAGGCCAGCCGGGAGACATAGTCTTCCCAACGTGTCCTGGGTCTTCCCCGTGGCCTCCTACCGGTCGGACGTGCCCTAAACACCTCCCTAGGGAGGCGTTCGGGTGGCATCCTTACCAGATGCCCGAACCACCTCATCTGGCTCCTCTCGATGTGGAGGAGCAGCGGCTTTACTTTGAGCTCCCCCCGGATGGCAGAGCTTCTCACCCTATCTCTAATTGAGAGCCCCGCCACCCGGCGGAGGAAACTCATTTCGGCCGCTTGTACCCGTGATCTTGTCCTTTCGGTCATAACCCAAAGCTCATGACCATAGGTGAGGATGGGAACGTAGATCGACCGGTAAATTAAAAGCTTTGCCTTCCGGCTCAGCTCCTTCTTCACCACAACGGATCGATACAGCGTCCGCATTACTGAAGACGTCGCACCGATCCGCCTGTCGATCTCACGATCCACTCTTCCCTCACTCGTGAACAAGACTCCGAGGTACTTGAACTCCTCCACTTGGGGCAGGGTCTCCTCCGCAACCCGGAGGTGGCACTCCACCCTTTTCTGGGCGAGAACCATGGATTCGGACTTGGATGTGCTGATTCTCATCCCAGTCGCTTCACACTCAGCTGCGAACCGATCCAGCGAGAGCTGAAGATCCTGGCCAGATGAAGCCATCAGGACCACATCATCTGCAAAAAGCAGAGACCTAATCCTGCAGCCACCAAACCAGATCCCCTCAACGCCTTGACTGCGCCTAGAAATTCTGTCCATAAAAGTTATGAACAGAATCGGTGACAAAGGGCAGCCTTGGCGGAGTCCAACTCTCACTGGAAACGTGTCCGACTTACTGCCGGCAATGCGGACCAAACTCTGGCACTGATCATACAGGGAGCGGACCGCCACAATCAGACAGTCCGATACCCCATACTCTCTGAGCACTCCCCACAGGACTTCCCAAGGGACACGGTCGAATGCCTTCTCCAAGTCCACAAAACACATGTAGACTGGTTGGGCAAACTCCCATGCACCCTCAAGGACCCTGCCGAGAGTATAGAGCTGGTCCACAGTTCCACGACCAGGACGAAAACCACACTGTTCCTCCTGAATCCGAGGTTCGACTATCCGGCGTAGCCTCCTCTCCAGCACACCTGAATAGACCTTACCGGGAAGGCTGAGGAGTGTGATCCCACGATAGTTAGAACACACCCTCCGGTTCCCCTTCTTAAAGAGAGGAACCACCACCCCGGTCTGCCAATCCAGAGGTACCGCCCCCGATGTCCACGCGATGCTGCAGAGTCTTGTCAACCAAGACAGCCCCACAGCATCCAGAGCCTTAAGGAACTCCTGTCATGATCCTGGGTCCGGATCATGTTTGTTTTGTGTTTTCTGGTAGTTTTGGACTCCTTTTGTTATTGCCTGTGCACTTATGAGTTTGTTTCATCACCATGGTTACTTATTATTTTCACCTGCCCTGCACGCGCACCTGTTACTCATCAGAGACTATTTAGTTCTGCCTTTTCCGGTCACTCGGTGTGGAGTCATTGTTTTTGCATCACACTTTTCCCAAGTAAGTTTTGTAGTTCCATGTCATAGCGTCTGTTTAAGAGATTATAGCCTCTTGTGTTTTAGGCAAGCCTGCCTTTCTTTTTGTTGTGTTGCCTGTACTGTTGGTAGTTTGGATTACTTATGTTAATAAACCAAAGCCTACCTTCACGCTGTCGTCCGGAGCCGTCTTGTTGCGTTGAGAGAACGAACCTCAGCAAACTGCACCCCCGTTGTGACAACTCCGGGCGGCTCTCATCCACCCCCGGGGCCTTGCCACCGAGGAGCTTTTTAACTACCTCAGCAACCTCAGCCCCAGAAATAGGAGAGCCCACCACAGATTCCCCAGGCACTGCTTCCTCATAGGAAGACGTGTTGGTGGGATTGAGGAGGTCTTCGAAGTATTCCCTCCACCGATCCACAACATCCGCAGTCGAGGTCAGCAGAACACCATCCTCACCATACACGGTGTTGATAGTGCACTGCTTCCCCTTCCTGAGGCGGCGGATGGTGGTTCAGAATCGCTTCGAAGCCGTCCGGAAGTCGTTTTCCATGGCTTCCCCGAACTCCTCCCATGTCCGAGTTTTTGCCTCCGCGACCGCCGAAGCCGCACACCGCTTGGCCTGTCGGTACCTGTCCGCTGCCTCAGGAGTCCTATGAGCCAAAAGAACCCGATAGGACTCCTTCTTCAGCTTGACGGCATCCCTCACCGCCGGTGTCCACCAACGGGTTCTAGGATTACCGCCACGACAGGCACCAACTACCTTGCGGCCACAGCTCCAATCAGCCGCCTCGACAATAGAGGTGCGGAACATGGTCCATTCGGACTCAATGTCCAGCACCTCCCTCGTGACATGTTCAAAGTTCTTCCGGAGGTGGGAATTGAAACTCTCTCTGACAGGAGACTATGCCAGACGTTCCCAGCAAACCCTCACAATGCGTTTGGGCCGGCCAGGTCTGTCTGGCATCCTCTCCCACCATCGCAGCCAACTCACCACCAGGTGGTGATCGGTAGAAAGCTCCGCCCCTCTCTTCACCCGAGTGTCCAAAACATGAGGCCGCAAATCCGACGACACAACTACAAAGTCGATCATGGAACTGCGGCCTAGGGTGTCCTGGTGCCAAGTGCACATATGGACACCCTTATGTTTGAACATGGTGTTTGTTATGGACAATCTGTGACGGGCACAAAAGTCCAATAACAAAACACCGCTCGGGTTCAGATCCGGGCAGCCATTCTTCCCAATCACGCCTCTCCAGGTTTCACTGTCGCTGCCAACATGAGCATTGAAGTCCCCCAGTAGAACGAGGGAATCACCCGGGGGAGCACTCTCAAGTACTCCCTCGAGTGAATCCAAAAAGGGTGGGTACTCTGAGCTGCGGTTTGGCGCGTAAGCGCAAACCACAGTCAGGACCCGATCCCCCACCCGAAGGCGGAGGGAAGCTACCCTCTCGTCCACCGGGTTGAACTCCAACATGCAGGCTCTGAGCCGGGGGGCAACAAGAATTGCCACCCCAGCCCATCGCCTCTCACTGCCGGCAACGCCAGAGTAGAAGAGAGTCCAGCCCCTCTCGAGAGAACTGGTTCCAGAGCCCTTGCTGTGCGTCGAAGTGAGTCCGACTATGTCTAGTCGGAACTAGCTAAGGCTCCTTCCCCCCCAGCGAGGTGACGTTCCACGTCCCAAGAGCTAGCTTCTGTAGCCGAGGATCGGACCGCCAAGTGTCCTGCCTTCGGCTGCCGCCCAGCTCACATCACACCCGACCTCTATGACCCCTGCTATGGGTGGTGAGCCCATTGGAGGGGGAACCCACGTTGCCTCTTCGGGCTGTGCCCGGCCGGGCCCCATGGGGACAGGCCCGGCCACCAGGCGCTCGCCATCGTGCCCCACCTCCGAGCCTGGCTCCAGAGGGGGGCCCCGGTGACCCGCGTCCGGGCGAGGGAAATCTGGGTCCATAGGTTTTATTTTTCATTGAGGTCTTCGAGCTGCTCTTTGTCTGATCCCTCACCTAGGACCAGTTTGTCTTGGGAGACCCTACCAGGGGGCATAAAGCCCCCGGACAACATAGCTCCTAGGATCATTGGGACACGCAAACTCCTCTACCACGGTAAGGTGGCAGCTCAGAGAGGAGCCAAACATAACACTGTTTTGTAAAGTTAAACAGTTTTTTTATTGTGTAATACGTATGAGAAATAATAAGCCTTCTAATGGGAAATCCTGTGACCCCAGTAGATTCGCCATCTCACAATTTGCACTGTGTTACAGGCAACTACAATAAACAAAAGCATAATCCACCTGATTGTCCGTGAATGTTGAAGCGATAGCAGTGTGGAGCTGCAATTTTCCACATAAAGTTGTGGACCGTCACACATATAGACAAAACAACCATTCACACTCACATTTACAACGATGGATAATTACTTAATTATCAATCAATCAATCAATGTTTATTTATATAGCCCTAAATCACAAGTGTCTCAAAGGGCTGTACAAGCCACAACGACATCCTCTGTACAGAGCCCACATACGGGCAAGGAAAACTCACCCCAGTGGGACGTCAATGTGAATGACTATGAGAAACCTTGGAGAGGACCGCATATGTGGGTTACCCCCCCCCCCCCCCCCCCCCTCTAGGGGAGACCGAAAGCAATGGATGTCGAGTGGGTCTGACATAATATTGTGAAAGTCCAACACATCAGCGAAAGTCCAGTCCATAGTGGGGCCAGCAGGAACCATCCCGAGCGGAGATGGGTCAGCAGCGTAGAGATGTCCCCATCCGATGCACAGGCTAGCGGTCCACCCCGGGTTGGGAGCAGAGTAGAAAAGAAAAGAAAAGAAACGGCAGATCAACTGGTCTAAAAAGGGAGTCTATTTAAAGGCTAGAGTATACAAATGAGTTTTAAGATGAGACTTAAATGCTTCTACTGAGGTAGCATCTCTAACTTTTACCGGGAGGGCATTCCATAGTATTGGAGCCCGAATAGAAAACGCTCTATAGCCCGCAGACTTTTTTTGGGCTCTGGGAATCACTAATAAGCCGGAGTTCTTTGAACGCAGATTTCTTGCCGGGACATATGGTACAATACAATCGGCAAGATAGGCAGGAGCTTGACCGTGTAGTATTTTATACGTAAGTAGTAAAACCTTAAAGTCGCATCTTAGGTGCACAGGAAGCCAGTGCAGGTGAGCCAGTATAGGCGTAATATGATCAAACTTTCTTGTTTTTGTCAAAAGTCTAGCAGCCGCATTTTTTACCAACTGTAATCTTTTAATGCTAGACATAGTGAGGCCCGAAAATAAAACGTTACAGTAATCGAGACGAGATGTAACGAACGCATGGATAATGATCTCAGCATCGCTTGTGGACAAAATGGAATGAATTTTAGCGATATTACGGAGATGAAAGAAGGCCGTTTTAGTAACACTTTTAATGTGTGACTCAAACGAGAGAGTTGGGTCGAAGATAATACCCAGATTCTTTACCGAGTCGCCTTGTTTAATTGTTTGGTTGTCAAATGTTAAGGTTGTATTATTAAATAGATGTCGGTGTTGAGCAGGACCGATAATCAGCATTTCCGTTTTCTTAGCGTTGAGTTGCAAAACGTTAGCGAACATCCATTGTTTAATTTCATTAAGACACGCCTCCAGCTGACTACAATCCGGCGTGTTGGTCAGCTTTAGGGGCATGTAGAGTTGAGTGTCATCAGCATAACAGTGAAAGCTAACACCGTATTTGCGTATGATGTCACCTAGCGGCAGCATGTAAATACTAAAGAGTGCAGGGCCAAGAACCGAACCCTGAGGAACCCCGCACGTTACCTTAACATAGTCCGAGGTCACATTGTTATGGGAGACACATTGCATCCTGTCAGTAAGATAAGAGTTAAACCAAGACAAGGCTAAGTCTGACATCCCAATACGCGTTTTGATACGCTCTAATAAAATATTATGATCAACAGTATCGAAAGCGGCGCTAAGATCAAGAAGCAGCAACATAGATGACGCATCAGAATCCATCGTTAGCAATAGATCATTAGTCATTTTTGCGAGGGCTGTCTCCGTAGAGTGATTTGCCCTGAAACCGGATTGAAAAGGTTCACAGAGATTGTTAGACGCTAAGTGTTCATTTAGCTGCTGTGCGACAATTTTTTCGAGGATTTTCGAGATAAACGGAAGGTGGGACACCGGCCGATAGTTTACCAAGAGATCAGGATCGAGGTTAGGTCTTTTGAGTAGAGGATGAATAACCGCTTTTTTGAATGCTAGGGGAACAGTGCCAGAGGAAAGTGATAAGTTTATAATATTTAACACTGATGGACCTAATAATACAAAAAGCTCCTTGATAAGTTTCCCAGGAATTGGGTCAAGTAAACATGTTGTTTGTTTTGTCCCATTTACACATTTTAACAATTCCTCCAATGTTATTTCATCAAAGAGAGAGAAACTATTTTGGAGGGCAGTGTCCGTCGTATATACAGTCGTATCTGTGTTAATAGAACCCAGTTGTAGCTGAGATGCATTGTCTTTAATCTCTTTTCTAATGACTTCAATTTTCTTATTAAAGAAATTCAAAAAGTCATCTGCTGAGTGGGTGGAGCTACTGGGAGGAGTCCCTTGTTGGGTTAGCGATGCTACTGTACTAAAAAAAAATGTAGGATCATTTTTGTTGAGGTGGATGAGATTTGAGTAATATTTAGCTTTAGCTGAGGTAAGCATGCGTTTATAAGTTATTAAACTATCACTCCATGCTTGATGGAAAACCTCAAGTTTAGTCGCACGCCATTTGCGTTCCAGCTTTCTACATGATAATTTCTGGGCTTTAGTTTCTTCTGTAAACCATGGGGTACGCCTTTTAGGGGCCCTTTTTAGCTTTAGCGGTGCTACACTATCAATGGTGTCGCGCAGGGCGTCGTTAAAGTTGTTAGTGAGGTTATCAATAGAGCCCACATAATTTGGGAATGGTGCCATTACCGAAGGCAGGAGGTCAGTAAGAGTCGTTGTTGTGGCAGCATTAATGTTGCGGCTGCTATAGTAGTTATTATTATTATTATTAGTTTGTTGACAATGAGTCAGAACTTCGAATTTTATAAGGTAATGATCGGACATTACTTTAGTGTACGGGAGTATCGTAACTTTAGAGGTGGTGACACCCCTGACAAGCACTAGATCTATCGTATTACCGTTGCGATGCGTGGGTTCATTTATTATTTGTGTAAGACCACAGCTATCAATTATAGTCTGGAGCGCCACGCACGGAGGGTCCGATGGGGTATTCATATGGATATTAAAGTCCCCCATTATGATTATATTGTCGGCGTGCGTCACTAGATCAGCAACAAACTCTGAGAATTCACTGATGAAGTCCGAATAGGGCCCAGGGGGGGGCGGTAGATAACAGCCAGGTCGAGAGGTAGCGGTGTGACAAACCTCATAGTGAGCACCTCAAACGAGTTATATTTATTATTTAGGTTAGGTGTAAAATTATAGTTTTCATTGTATATTAGTGCGACACTCCCTCCCCTTTTAAGAGGACGGGCAACATGTGCATTCGTATAGTTAGGAGGAGATGCCTCATTTAGCGCAAAAAAATCGTCTGGTTTGAGCCAGGTCTCGGCGAGACCAACGACGTCAAGTTTGTTGTCTCTAATGACCTCATTAACTAATAACGTTTTGGAAGATAGTGATCTTATGTTTAAAAAGCCCATATTATAGGTAGTGGGCTGTTTTGAGGATTGTTTGTTGAAATTATCCGAAGTAGTAATATTAATAATGTTGCGTTTATTATGCGTAGTGCACTTTAAATAGTTTCGACCATATCTAGGAATTGATACGACGGGAATTTTCAGATTGTTTGCTTGATGCTGCGATAAACTGAACGCATCATAGTTAGCCACCTCAGTACAATGTATGTCTGCCTCTGACACGGTCACAAAAGAAAAAACATTATGTGAGTTCTGTTTTATTTTAAGAGAATTGCTATGTGTGCAGGGATTATCCAGCCTGGCGCCGGCTAGTTCTAGTTTAAATGACTCCTTACCCGGACACTCCACGCTTCTTTGGGCCTTTCCCTTTGTTGTTGGCCCCAATTCGGCATCCCCGCTTCTGCTTCCGCTCACACCGCTTACGTCTCCTCCATTGACGGTCCCCGCTAATACTTGACTCCGCTGCTACAAAGGCCGCTCGATGTAGCCCGCGAAGTATTCCCATGCTAGCGAGGAGGTCCACCGTACATGCATCTTTCAGTCTATAACGACCCGATCTAGCCACATCCAAAATTGTCTGTCGGTCGTATGTGATCACAGAGTGTTCACGCTTTGAGCCAGCCATGAAATTGACAGAAATGACGGGTGTTTTTTGCCAAATCGCTCTACACTCCCAAGAGCGTCTTCAAGCTGCTGCATTTCAATGCGCCGCCATTTTATCAAATTATGCGGGTTTTAGCAATGTTTGAGTAAACCAGATTACACAGAGCAAAACCATGCACGCCCAGGGAGAACATGCAAACTACACACAGAGATTTGAACCCTGATTTCTTGTCTGTTTGGCCCTCTGTGCAGCCAAAAAGGAAACCAGTCTAAGCAAACAAACTCAGCCAATGTGAAATAAAGTATTAACATGAGTGTAAGTAAAAGTAAGCAAAACCTGAAAATTCTACGCTGGATGCAGAGATTTTAAATTGGGCAAGCAAAAATTACGAAATAGGATAGAGGAAATCACTTAACATTTGGTGACATAGAGTAAACACCAGCTTGAAATGTATCTTCATTTATTTTTGTGTGTGATTTATGACCCATCTGTGGGTACTTGCAAGAATGACATAAGAATCGAAACTAAATCAGGCAAGGCGACTGGACTTTGGCAAAAGATATGAACTGCAACTGTAAAGAATATTCACACGACGGATGTCAACAGGACTCATTTGGGTTGCTCTGCCGATGCTGACGTTATTATCAGGGATAGGAACAATTGTTGGCCTTCTGTTCCTGGAGAAGGCAAACCTGTGTAACAGACCAAAATGCTTTAGTTTCCTGATATACATCTAATATCTGTGGAGGGACGGACGGATGGATGGATAGGAGATGTAATTGTTATTGGGAGATATGTATGACGCAAATTACCTTCCATAGTGCATGACAGAGTTGTAGTCATAGGGAGTACCAAGGTTTCTTGTATTAATCCTCCGGAAATTGCTTTCCATTCCTGCAAGAAATTATGTTGTCAAATCTTTGTTTATATTCCTAAACAATCAATGCTCTCAGCTTGGGGGAAAGAAAAGAATGAATATATTGTTGACGTTGCCCACCACTAATGACATTCTGGAGGAGTATTCGAACATGCTGGTCCCTGTCGGATCGAGTCTGTTCATGATTAAATCCCAATGCATGGAGCAGCTCGTGTTGGATGACCTGTTGGAAAACACAACCCCGGCGACTCAAAGACACCACTTGAGCGCGACCACGACGTCCAACAAACGAGAAACAACTGCAAAAGAACAAAATCATCTGGTAGTAATACATTTGTTAAGGTTTGATGCTTGGAGTAAATTGTGTTTCCGTTCTCTACAACACACTTTTTTACAAAATGTGGCATTTACTAATGCCATTTTTATTAAAACTCCCCACATTTAGTAATGACATGCTATACTAACAGTTTAGGGCTGTCTTCAAATAGCCAAAGATTCTACGATTTGATTCGATGAAGTCTGGTTCGACTATCAACCTTGCAGTGGAATCATCTGATATTAACATCCCCTGTCCCTACCATGGGGGGAGGTGAGTTAATACCTGCTGTATTATTTTATATTTTTATCCACAGCTGATGTGCTAATTTGGTTGTATGTTGCAACAAAAGTGGCAAAGATTCTAAATCTTTCTTCTGGCGAGCAATCCAAATTATTACTGCCATACAGACCTACTTTGCACTGAACAGGAAGTCTGTGTGTAACTACATAGATGTTATGTTGCTGTTGTGGTTTCACACTTGGTATCAGTATCAAGGTTGTGACAATTTTGTGATTCAACGCCTCAATTTTTTTTGTTTTAACTTACACAATCTTTTTATTTTTAGCCTTACGCTTAGACATTTAATTTTTTTCTTGACATTTTCACAACTCTCTTTATTTGACTCTTGTAATAAAATAAAATAAAAAATACAATAACAAGATTTTAATTAACCCAAACCCTAACCAATCTTGCTTGAATAGTGCTCTACATTACATAATACATTCAAAAAGTTATTGTAAGGACTGGCTTGTGCATGTATGGTGTTAACCATACCCCGAACGGGACTGGATGTCCACAAAGTCGCTCTGTCCATTCAGGGGTGTAAATCGAACACAAGTGGAAGCCGCAAATGACCGCAGACCTTGGATGATGGTCTCTCTTTCTCCAGAGGCTTGATCAAAGATAACAAAAAAAAGAATCAAAATTAAAAACCCAGAGACATTTGTGCTTAAAGTACAGTAAATAGATATTAGCAATGTGAAAGATGTGTCATGTTACATTTATGTTAAATTGTTTCGGACGGCGTGGCGAAGTTGGTAGAGTGGCCGTGTCAGCAATCGGAGTGTTGCTGGTTACTGGGGTTCAATCCCCACCTTCTACCATCCTAGTCACGTCCGTTGTGTCCTTGGGCAAGACACTTCACCCTTGCTCCTGATGGCTGCTGGTTAGCGCCTTGCATGGCAGCCCCCGCCATCAGTGTGTGAATGGGTGTGTGAATGGGTGAATGTGGAAATACTGTCAAAGCGCTTTGAGTACCTTGAAGGTAGAAAAGCGCTATACAAGTATAACCCATTTATCATTTATTAATCATTTATGATAAATGTATTCCTTATTTGACATGTTCTAGTGTGCAATACCTTTTAACTTGTGATGTTAAAATAGTTCTATTCACAAAGAACTATTTGTTCTTTGTGAATAGTTATACACTAACACTAATGTACATTGACGTGAACAAAGAACAAATATTGATGTAAAATTATTGACATGTTTGCTATTGCTTTTTACTATCAGGCTTTCTATAGCACTTTTAAGGCTAAAAGACTCAAAATATAGAGCTGTCCTATCTAGTCTTTGAGCCTTTCATACGGGTAGGCTTCATGGTTCATGCCTCAAGATAGGACAGCTATGCTCCAGCTACAGAGCCCTACAAGAGCCACAGTCCAGCTACAAAGCCCTACTAGAGCTGTCTTATCTATTCTTCAACCATCTTATCTGGGCAGCCTTCATGGTTCACAAGACAGCTCTAGTACATCGATTGTGCGATAGATTTACTATCCTGAGAATACGATAACAAGAACAAATGAGAATATTCACAGGCTTGTTGGACTTACAGTACTGGTTGGAGATGCGATACGGCACATACACGTTGCCATCAGATGATTTTGGCCAAAGGCAACCTCGTTGTGTACAAGGATCAGCATTCTCCAGACCACTTGGTATTGCTATGTCTCCAAACATAACAAGAGGTTCATCCGGGTTCTTTCCTAGGAAATGATCAACAAAGTGTAAGTCACTTCTGTTGGTCTGCAAACTGTCCCCCCTGCTACTCCGCATTAGACAAAATATTACAAGTTATACTATTGTAAAATTAATATTTTTAATTGTAAAGGATTCATACATGGAACTTGTTGTGAGAGAGCAACATACCAACATTAACGTTGGCTCTTTCCAGCAATGTGGAGACACTTAATTCCTCATCTGCAATGGTGTTGTCTGGGTGATATAGAGACATACAGTATTGTTCATCAATATTTATTGTGACAAGTAAGTGACTCATTCATTGACAGATATGTGTATGTTGCTGAAACCACTCTAACCTGAGTTCCCCTGGATCTTTTCAGAAAAACCCTGAAATAGAACACAAGGAATAGGTCAATTAAAAGGAAATACTTGCCTTTATTCGCCGTGTATTTTCAGAGTAACTTGAGTTAATCACGTGGGTGGCTGGATCGGTACAAACATTGATAGTATCTATACTCAGGTAGTATCAGTATTGGATCAACACTGGCTTGATGACATGGATATTCCTAAATTGTCTTCTGTGTGTAGGTTGCAATTTTTCACACACGCATGAACCAATCAACCATACTAGCAATACTTTTGTTTATCATTTGTTACCTTTTGTGTTTTCGTTCTGTCTCCAGATGCCAATTATTGCTAGTGCAGGGCGAAGCAACAGTGCTCACCAGCAGCCATAGCGGCTGAGGCAAGAACTGGATTGTACGTCTTGAGTCTTGACTGACACTAATGATTGTGAAAGCTGTATCTTTTTCAATTTCGCCTCCAGTATTTGCTCCCACGTTTTTTGTACTAGTTATGTTTTTTGCTGTTTGCTATTTGATTTGCTTTCATGCTACGTCACCTTTTTATTAGTTGTTTTAGAATGACTACTTTTGTGTTGTACTTTGTGCTTTTCATATTGCCGCCATTCTAGATTTAATTGGCCACACTCCACAAGCAGCTGATGAAATCCTTCAATGAGGTTTGGTCAACTGAAAAAACTTTTTAATCAGAAAGCAACAGCAGAACCAGATTCTGTATCAATATAGAATGGAATGGAATGATCTTGTACAACATTTTGTTTTCAGCACAAGCCTGTTCAAGATGAGACAAACAAACATTGCACAGAGTCAGCAAATCATCAAAGTACAGTTTATTAGAAATATCTACATGTGCAGCAGGATTCAAAACTCGTGACAAATCGAATATCGTAGTGTTTCAAAACTCTATAAAGTATGTGTGTGTGTATAATATATGCTTTTTTGATTATAAGTAGAGACAAGGGACACTGTCGAAATAAAGAATGGAAAAAAGGCATTCAATGTGTCACTTCAATTGAATAAAAATAAAAGTATATTTATATACACAAATATGTTGGTCGCTCATTTCTTACATTTATATATATATATATACCGTATTTTCCGCACCATAAGGCGCCCCGTGTTATTAGCCGCACGTTTAATGAACGGCATATTTCAAAACTTTGTTTACCTATTAGCCGCCCCGTGCTATTAGCCGCACCTACGCTACGCTAAAGGGAATGTCAACAAAACAATCAGATAGGTCAGTCAAACTTTAATAATATATTACAAACCAGCGTTCTAACAACTCTGTTCACTCCCAAAATGTAATGTGCAAATGTGCAATCACAAAAATAGTAACACTCAAAATAGTGCAGAGCAATAGCAACATCAATAACTCAACGTTGCTCATACGTTAGTGTCACACAACACACAAAATAAACATTTAAAGCTCACTTTCTGAAGTTATTACTCATCCACAAATCCCTCGAATTCTTCTTCTTCGGTGTGCTTCACTTGTTTTTTGACACCATCTGTGATGTGGACGCGCATGCAGTCGTAGATCAACAGGGACGGCGCTGCGTGAAAAAAGTCACCCGGTGTCTTCGCGTAAACGTCTATCAACCACTCGCTCATCTTTTCTTCATCCATCCACCCCTTCGAGTTAGCTTTTATGATGACGCCGGCTGGAAAGTTCTCTTTTGGCAAGGTCTTCCTTTTGAATGTCACCGTGGGCGGAAGTTTCTGGCCGTTAGCATGGCAAGCTAGAACCACAGTAGGACGACTTCTCATTCCCTGTGGTGCGAATATTCACCGTACGTGTTCCCATTGTATCCACAGTGCGATTCACATGAATATCAAAAGTCAGTGGAACCTTGTACGCGTGTCTCTTAGTAGGAGACATTTTGTTGTCTTTACAGAAAAACAAATGAAATTAAATATCCGCGAGCTTCTTCTTCTACGGGGGCGGGTGCTCACCTTGGCGGTTGCTTACAGTAGAAGAAGAAGCGCTTCCTCTTCTATGGGGGCGGTTGCTTACCGTAGAAGAAGAAGCGCTTCCTCTTTTACGGGGAAAAAAGATGGCGACTGTTTACCGTAGTTGCGAGACCTAAACCTTATGAAAATAAATATGAATATTAATCCATATATAAGGCGCACCGGGTTATTAGCCGCACTGTCTGCTTTTGACAAAAATTGTGGTTTTTAGGTGTGGCTTATGGTGCGGAAAATACGGTACACATATCCATCCATCCAAAAAAAAAATATATATATATATTTAATTTTTTTTGGGGTGGGAGGATATTTTTTTTTCACTTATAATTGTACATGTATGTTGGATTTTTTTTGTCTCTGTGTTCAGATGTGGGACAAACAGTAGAAATAGTTTAAAAAAAATAAATATTTGAACTCAATCTGGAGCAGGTTCAATCTTAGGAAGTTAGTTTGTTATATATATAAAAAATTTAAAAAAATAAAAATATTTATATATATATACATATATATACACCTTATCAAATGTTTGTTATGTAACTCACATACCCTCTTTTTTATGATTATCAACAATCAGTCAAAATGAACATGATTGTACTAAATCAGCATAAGACTATGATTTACAATTCAGTAGATCGTCTTAAATATAATCATCTTGAATGATTGGTTTATGTTCATAATCTCAAAGATTTATTGAGATTTTTTTTTTTAATATATACATAAAAGTTTCTGTGCTTACCTGTGTGGTGGAACTCTGGACAGAGCAGAGGAGGAAGCTGAGCGCTGCAGTTTGAAAGATCATGACTGGTTAAGACATGCGGCAACAAAATATCCACACAAGAAGTTCATCTTTTATATGGGAAGTCTACCTGTTGTTATCCATATACGGCATGTTACTTGCAAAAACAACAGCGGAAGAACACAAGATCCTCCTCGAATTGCACCACCATCATTTGAATAGCATCTCATTTCAAATAACTAAGATGTCTTGAAATTAGATGTTGTATTATGTAATTAAAATAAATGTAATCATCTCCAACATTTATTTTAAAAAAAGAAAAGTTTTTGTGGTTTGTAAATGGGCTTTACGTCTATAGCACAATTCTACTCAAAGTGTATAACCTCATTTATTAATTTACACATTGCTTTAATGGAAAACAATTTCAAAACGTGTGATATTATATTCTTAAGTACATTTGTTTAGTACTTAACCAAAAATAACCCATTTCAAACACATGAGCAGCTTCTGGTTTCAGCATGCGTCAAAAGTCAGCAAATACTGTTTCGTGCTTGATGTTTTAAAAAAATATATAAGCATTGTAATGTTTTTTTAAAACAACAGTTCATAAAAGTATCTGTTGATAACTTCAAATAACAAACAACTACACTTTAAAATTTAGAATAACTTACATCCATTCACATATCATTTATAATAAAATTTGAAGCTGTCCTTTTCATCTTAGCTTTTTACACTAGGTGACATATTTGTGGTTACATTGCCATAACTAAATACGCTTGCATTCCATGCTAAAAATTGACTGACCCATTTTTGGAAAACAATTTTCTCTTTCACTTTGAATGCTAAGATAATATAATAGTTAATAAGGTAATATTTTCTTACGGCTCAAAGTCATAAAATTGGAGTAGCGTTGCAGAAGTTCTGTGCATGTGATTTGCAAAACGATTGGGCAGCTTTGTAAATTGGGCAGTGACTACTTCCTTCCTGGCTAATTACCTGGTGATTGGGCTGGCTTCCATTATGTTCTGTGATCTTGCTTGTGTTTTGGGGGTTTGTGTGATTTTGGCATTTCCAGCATTTTTCTATGTGAATTTTTTAAATCCTGTGAATCAATTCCTCGAGTCATGCAAGTAATTTGATTACAAAAAATATTGTGTTATTTTCTCTCCCTCAAGAAATCTGCAAATTCTTAAAATAATAATCATGCCATCCATCCATCTATCTTCTCCTGCTTAACCCAGGTCCGGTTGCGAGGGCAGCAGCCTAAGCAGAGAAGCCCAGGCTTCCCTCTCCCTAGCCAATTTGTCCAGCTCTTCCCGGAGGAGCCCGAGGCATTCCCAGGCCAGCTGGGAGATATCGTCCCCCCAACGTGTCCGGGGTCCTCCCCATTGCCTCCTACCGGTTGGATGTTCCCATGACACCTCCCCAGGGAGGCATCTGGGGTGCTTCCTGACCCAATGCCCAAACCATCTCATCTGGCTCCTCTCGATGTGGAGCAGCAGCGGTTTTACTCTGATCTCCTCCCAAATGACCAACCTTCTCACCCTATCTCTAAGGGAGAGCCCCACCACCTGATGGAGGAAACCAATTTTCGAAGCTTGTACTCGTGATCTTGATATTTTGGTCACAACCCAAAGCTCATGACCATAGATGAGGATAGGAACATATATCGACCGGTAAATTGAGAGATTTGCCTTCCAGTTTAGCTCATTCTTCAGCACAAAAGACGTCTATAGCACAATACAGTACGATACAGTGACCACATTCTGCAGACGGCGCACCAATCCGCCTGTCGATTTCACAATCCACTCCCAACACATCAACAAGACTCTGAGGTACTTGAACTTCTCCACTTGGGGCAAAATCCCCTCCCCCATACTCTCTGAGCACATCCCCCCAGAGGGACACAGACAAATGCTTCTCCAAGTCCGCAAAGCACATGTAGACTGGTTGGGCGTTTGCCCAACCAGTGTGTGTCCCATGCACACTCAAGAACCCTGCCGAAAGTAAAGAGCTGGTTCACAGTTCCACGACCGGGACGAAAACCACACTGCTCCTCCTGAATCTGTGGTTCAACTATCCGGCATCGCCTCCTCTCTGGTACGCCTGAATAGACCTTACCAGAAAGGCTAAGGAGTGTTATCACACAATTGTTTGGAGCACACCCTTCGGTTCCCCATCTTAAAGAGAGGAACCACCACTCCGGTCTGCCAATCCAGAGGCACCGCCCCCGATATACACGCAATGCTGCAGAATCTTGTCAACAAAGACAGCCCCACGGCATCTAAAGCCTTACGGAACTCTGGGCAGATCAGCCCTTCCACCAAGGAGATTTTTAACTACCTCAGCCCCAGAAATTGGAGAGCCCACCACAGATTCCCCAGGCACTGCTTCCTTATAGGAAGACGTGTTGGCGGGATTGAGGAGGTCTTCAAAGTTTTCTCTCCACCAATTCAGAACATCTCGAGTCGAAGTCAGTAGCACACCGTCCCCACCATACACATTGTTGACAGTGCACTGCTTCTCCTTCCTTAGGCGGGGGATTGTAGACCAGAATTGCTTCCGGAAGTTGTTTTCAATGGCTTCCCCGAACTCCTCCCATGTCCAAGTGTTTGCCTTTGCGACCGCCAAAGCCACACACCGCTTGGCCTGTCTGTACCTGTCCGCTGCCTGCGGAGTCCCACGAGTCAAAAGGACATTATAGGACGCCTTCTTCATCTTGACGGCATCCCTCACCGCTTGTGTCCTCCGGTGGGTTCTGGGATTACCGCCACGACAAGTACCAACCACCTTGTGGCCACAGCTATGATCGGCTGCCTCAACAATGGAGGCACAGAACATGGTCCACTGGACTCAATGTCCTGCACCTCTCTCGTGACATGTTCAACCTTCTTCCGAAGGTGGAAATTGAAACTCTCTCTGACGGGAGACTCTGCTTGACGTTCCCAGTGTGGACCCACACAATTCGTTTGTGTCTGCCAAGTCTGACCGGCATTCTCCTCCACCATCGGAGCCAACTCTCCACCAGGTGGTGATTGGTAGAAAGCTCCGCCCCTCTCTTCACCCGAGTGTCCAAAACATAAGACCGCAAATCTGAAAACACAGTTACAAAGTAGATAATTGAACTGCGGCCTAGATTGTCCTAGTGCCAAGTGCACATATGGACATTATGTTTGAACGTTATGGATAATCTGTGACTAGCACAAAAATCCAAAAACACAAGATCAGGTTAGGTTAGGTTAAGATCTGGGCTGTCGTTTCTCCCAATCAGGCCTCTCCAGGTTTCACTGTCATTGCAAATGTGAGCCTTAAAGTCCCCCAGCAGAACAAGGGAATTACTTAGGGGAGCACGCTCCAGTACTCCCTCCAGCAAATTCAAAAGGCGGGTATTCTGAACTGCTGTTTGTTGAGTTAAGCGCAAACAACAATAAGGACCCGTCCTCTCGCCCGAAGGTGGAGGGAAACTACCCTCTCGTCTACTGGGTTGAACTCCAAAGTGCAGGCTCTGAGCCGCTGTATTGCCAACCCCGCCCGTTGCCTCTGACTGCTTGCAACGCCAGAGTGGAAGAGAGTCCAGCCCCTCTCGAGAGGACTGGTTCCAGAGCCCTTGCTGTGCGTCGAAGTGAGTCTGATTACATCCAGTCGGAACTTCTTCACCTTGCGCATCAGCTCAGGCTCCTTCCCCTCAGGCTAGGTGACGTTCCAATTCCCAAGAGCTAGCTTTTGTAGCCAAGGATCGGACCGCAAAGGGGTCTGCCTTCGGCTTCCGCCCAGTTCACATCCCGCCCGTCCTCTATGCCCCCTCCTATGACTGGTGAGCCCATTGGAGAGAAAGCCACTTTGGCTTTTCGGGCTGTGCCTGGCCGGGCCTGTGGCATGCATGCCATTGAGCTCCACCTCCAGGCCAGGCTCCAGAGGGGGTCACGGTGACCCGCATCCGGGTAAGAAAAATCTGAATCATTGTTTGTGTCTTTTCATCGAAGTTTCTGAGCTGCTCTTTGTGCGGTCCTTCACCTAGGACGTGTTTGTCTTTGGAGACCCTACCAGGGGACATAGAAGCCCCCAGACAACATAGCTCCTAGGATCATTGGGTCACTCAAACTCCTCTACCACAATAAGGTAGCAGCTCAGAGAGAAGTCATGAACACACTGTAATATGTCATTTAGTCTTAGTTATTTCAAAATTAAACCAGTTAATTGTAAAGTGAAGTGTCTTATTTTATTTTATGTATTTATAATTGGTCTTTCACCAAGCAAAAATATGTTTGATCAGATTACTGAATTGAATAAATATTCAGTTGAATGGAACATTAAGTAGAGTAAAATATTGCATAACTGCATATGTGTTTTTGAAAAAATACAATTATTTGGTGCTTACATTTTCTGGTGATCCAAACTGGATCTATACAGCACACAATTGTGAGGAAAATGCAACATTTCCACAGTTTTGACCGTTATTACTTAAAGAGAACTGGCCTTGTGAAAGATTGTTTGTCTTGGGATACAGAGGAAGTACTTACTTCTTGACTGTTGGTTGCATGCATATGTTTGAAGTGAAGTTCTCCACAGTGCAATGTAAAAACAATTAACATATTTCTGCAGCTGTTAAATCATAATATTAGAATAATTTCCCCTGGACAGTAGTCCTGTAACAAATAAACTTTATTTTAGAAGGTGTTTTATTCACCAATACTCACATTATGGTTTCTGGACGCAAACAGTTCATAGTTGGTTTTGATAACCTATTGCATTTTAACTTTAATATTATCGTTTCATGCAGCAAACATATTTTTTTGTTAAAATAATAACAAATACTCAAATACTCAAATACCTGCTTAACAACCAAAAGTATTATTTCAAAGCAAGTTATCAATTTGTGCATTAAAAAATATTATTAATCAAACGCATATGCAATTTTGCAAAATAGTCATGAGCAAGGCTGGCTTTATGTAGGAGCAAGAGGGGGCAGAGCCCCCTCAAATAAATGTATTTCCCCCTCAAATCAAAACTTTTGAATTTGGGAAAGTACATTTTAATATACTCACAAAAATAATGTATTACAAGTTTTCAAAATTATCACCAGTAGCCTAGAAATCCGCTGAAAAAGGGACACAGTACACTCGTATCATCTTCCCTCATCTCTGTCCCTTGGCTCGGCGAATCTGTGCACACATAAACAAATACATCACTCACCTCAGCCCTCAGCAAACCAGTGTCGACAAATAAAAACGAGACTAAAATGTTGACAGAAAGCAAATACAATCATATTTAATTTAATCTTATAGATGGGTGGGACAAGTTCGGAATATCACAGTTCTTTATTAGAGTCGAATATGAGAGAGGATGGAGTAAGCTATGAAGTAGAGCCAATCAGATGTGTTTCCTTGTCAGATGAGAATGTTTAATTTCTCACCGGTGGCGCCAAAACAAAAATGTGTAGATTTAACATGTTCCACATTGTTAGATGAAAGGGAAAGTGAAGCGGATACATTTTGTTTTTGACGCTGTATGATGCCATCAGCAGGTGAGTCATCATGACATCTATACAACTGTAAGTTAGCAATGTGTATTTACTGCTTCTACCACACTCATAAACAAATTATGTTGAGGTCATGCATCGCTACTCCTTTTTATAATACATACATGCCTGCTTCGCCAGAAGCGTAGCATAAAAAAACAGTTTTTGAGTTTCTCTATGTAAATAAGTGGAGAATACAGAAACTTTGCTGCATAATGCAGCTTACCTAATGAGAAACTAGTCTGAGAAGAATGTTGTGTATTATTCATAAGCAGTGTTGGGACTGTAACTCTGTTAGTTTCGGCGGTAACTAGTGATCTAACGCGTTATTTTTTATATTCAGTAACTCAGTTACCGTTACTACATGATGCGTTACTGCGTTATTTTACGTTATTTTTTATGTAGTATCGGCTAGAAACAGAAGATCTGAGTGTGTTTTATTGCTGCGCTGCAGTGACGTGCTTCTGATTCTTCTTCTGCGCTCTCTGTGTTAGTGTTATGTTCGAACGAACAAATATTTTGAGCGAACGTACTGAACCGAATCCATTCATGAACTGATTCGTTCCTTTCTCAGTTCAGTTGAGCTCCGCCGCGACCATGCCGGTATGAGTGGAACTGGCGCATCCTGTGACTCACTGAACCCTCGACGTCGGCGAACGACGCAGCCAGCTACTCATCATGGGGGCGGGGGGAGGGACTGAGCGAACGATTCGTTCACCGCGGATTAACGACATGAATCACTCAGTGAACGACAACGCTCTCACTCTCTGCTCTGCTTGCCCCAATGCGCAATACAACGTAAACCGTTGGCCAACCAAAAAGTAACCACAGAACACTATACGTGGTATAGTGTTCTGTGGTTACTTTTTGGTTGGCCAAGCGGACGTGACGACAGGCTGTCCTCACTCAGGTCCACACGGACTAGGTTTGGTCGGTATCAACACTTCAGTCATCAACAATCAGCATTAACCATTGCATCATCAGAGAAATGGATATTGAAACAGTGTAGGACTGACTTGGTAGGATATGTACAGCAAGTAGTAGACATAGAGAGAGAGATCAGAAAGTATAAGAAAAAGTGTCTACATTTGATTATTTACAATCCGAAGAGGTATTATGTGGAAGGGAGGGTGTTAGTTTAGGGTTGTAGTTGCCTGGAGGTGTTCTTTTAGTGCGGTTTTGAAGGAGGATAGAGATGCACTTTATTTTACACCTGTTGGGAGTGCATTCCATATTGATGTGGCATAGAAAGAGAATCAGTTAAGACCTTTGTTAGTTCGGAATCTGGGTTTAACGTGGTTAGTGTTAGTGTTAGTGTTATTATGCTGTTTGTTACTTATGTATGTTATGTTGCAGCTATTTAAAATAGTTTTGTCAATTTGTTCTGGCCTGAAATAAATTGGCCCTTTGAAACATAGCTTTGTCTTTGTGTGTTGTATGTAGACCACATTGCTTAGCAGAGGTCAGTGATGCAAATGCATGTCAAGTTGATCAACAGATTGTATTATTCTCCAGTGCAATAACAGTACTGAAATGAAGGCTAAAAGGGCATTGATGGGAGCTTAAAAAAAAAAAAAAGTAGAAGAAGTAACTAAATAGTTACTTTTCACAGTAACGCATTACTTTTTGGTGTAAGTAACTGAGTTAGTAACTGAGTTACTTTTGAAATAAAGTAACTAGTAACTGTAACTAGTTACTGGTTTTCAGTAACTAACCCAACACTGTTCATAAGACTACCGTACTTTTCAGTACTGTAAATGTTTTAATATTAACTATTGTGTGTACTCAAGATTAAATTCAATTTAAGAATTAGGCCATCAGTGTTGTGATGATTGATAAAATGTAGATGAAGGATACTTTATTTTATTTAACCCGGAGGGATTTCCTCCTTATTATGATCAGGGGGTTGCGTACCTCAGTGACCAGTAGAGTGGAAAAACAAGTTGCCTCTATATTGGAGTTATTATCATTTATATCTGATTTACGTATGACACCAAAAGACTTACAAAGTTTGAGAATAAATAGATATAATCAAAGCAGCATCAATCTCACACAGATTCCTGAGCCATTTTCAGAGTTAATGAGGATGCCAGTCACGTGATTCTTGACGTAGAGTCAGGAACCACAGATCCCTTCCCCATCAACAACAATGCTAATCAAGCAGACTTTGTGAGACAGAAGGATAGAAACAAAAATGATTACTTTGGGAAAAATTGTGATCCAGAACCTTACATTTTGGTGCCCGAACACAAAGAGGATGAGCAATGAATTTTAGAAGCTGAGTACTTAATGGAGGCAGCTTTATTGAAACAATATAGCATTAGCAGCATTGTTTGGCGCTGAGCATTTAAACTAACCATAATGAACCATTATAAAACAAACACTTACTGTAATATTTCCACTCTTGCTGAGATGCCGACCAATGGTATTCTCACATAATTCTGTTTGGATGAAGATTAAATTGCAATCCTTACAAAGGGTTAACAAAAAGTTGCTGCAACTAGCATGTTTTTGTATCTTTTTCGCCATCTCGGGGGATGTCAAAGTCGACCAGCCTCTCGGTCCATGGCCATATTTGTCTATTATCAGGTGAGAGATGCATGAAATATAATCTAGAATGAACTTTTAGCAAGTTTGAGACCTAGCAGGAGCAAACGCCAGCTTAGTGTGGCAACAGTAGCAGTGTAAGCTATTGTTGCCACACTGCTATCAATGCGCCACTAAAATAGACCGTCTGCGTTGGCGCTTGTAATAACAAAATCGCTCATATTTGGTTAATTTTCAGGTCAAGACATGTATATGAAGTTTTTTTTGGCGGTTTCTGGATGTTTTTAGAGAGGGTAAATAGGCGCAATAGGACCCTCAATCTGTTGACTCAATTCTTAGCTATTTATTTCGAATGCATAAAAAAAGTCAAACGTATGTGTTCTTGTCTCACGTAACGATTGGGAATGATAGACAGCGCATCTCTTTCCAATTTTTGCATATTTCTAGTATGACTGATCTGATAGTGCAGAAGCGTTACTCCAGTGACGTAGAATCTACGGAAATATTCGGAGCGCAATATTCAAAATGAATTTTGAATATATACTGAATTTGTGGCATTTTGTGATGTTTCGACTGTGTTTTCAAACACTTTGCGGAATGTAAATACAATTGCATATGGATTATTCATGGACACAATGAAACAGTGTAGTGGATTGTCCGAAGCTTAAACAGGCAACAAAAGTAGTTTAGTACAACAAATTTATTTACCCATTATCAGAAGTGCAGGTTGAATTGAGTTGGCCGTGCAGACAGACCACATGTCACTCCGGAGCAAACAAGACACACACAAGCCAAAATCACTCTCGAGTTCCGGTCTTCTGCCATTTTTTATATGTCTGTTGTGCGTCATTGTTCCTTATCGAGTGCGTCAATGTCTTGTTGTTTTTCCTATCTGTTCCATAACAACTCGAATCCTTTAGACAGTCAACACATTCTGTAGACAGGTTGGCACGACTTAATATTCACTTTTGTCCCACAACTGGTCCATTCAATGGCACAAAATACAAGAGAATTGAAAATGAGCGGACATTCTTAAAAGACACGAAATATAGGTCAAAAGGTCAGAAATTCTACGACATACCCTCCTTCCAGGGTCATAAGACCCTGGACCAAAACAATTTCTGATGTAGACCACTAGTTAAATCTCTACCACAGATAGAGGCAAAAACCTCAATGTTTTTATACGAGGCAAAAATTCCGTCTATGACCCTCCTTCAGAGCGATCGCTGTTACCAGCCTGCAGTAAAACCATCTCACAGAACACAATTAGTGGCCTACCCTTTGATTTAGTAAAGGAATAACAAATACTTTGATCATGAACATCATTGAACATAAATAGATGAATGTATATAGACTTATGACTGTAAGACATTTGCAAAAATATTTTTCCCGGCATTTGCAATGAATGTAGTTACCAATATTGTTAATTATCAATTGATTTTGAACACACAACTGAATTTCGTATGAGTCCATGTTCGATTAGAGCTCGTATAGATGGCTCGGTGGTGCCTCAGGCTGGTGGCCTGCCGACACCTCGTTGGGCTTTTGGCTGCCTTGGTGAAGAAAGAGATCCACTCAAACAGTCTGTCTCTGTCTCTTCTTGGGGTGTGGTTCAGTCCATTGGGCAGACTGTGCAATGGCATGTGCGCGCTGGCCGCTTTGGGGAAAACTCAGGTAGAGTTGGAGCTGTGGGGGCTTTGGGGAAGGCTGGGGCAGAGTATGGGGCGTGGGGCCTTGGTCCAGGCCCTCGGCTTGCTTCAGGCCTACTCGCTGCTTCGGCACTCCCGACACTTCTTTCCACAGCTGCTGGAGTCCCGGTGGACACATTGGCTGGCAACCTTAGTTGTTCTCGTCATCGCTGGCAAGGTGTTGTCTCTCCTCTCGGTTCCTTCCAGTCAGGTATCGGGTGTTGGTCCTGGATCGGCTTTGACCGTGCCCCTCTTAGCGAGTGCAAGGGAATCTGGAGTGGCTGCTTTCATCCTCAAATCTGCACAGAGGAACTGGCACACAAATTCTACATTTTGCAAACTTACCATTTTGGTCTCATGGTCTTTCCACCTTCCTAGGAAGCTGCTGGTCCTGAGAAGTGCTGATCTTGTGACTGAAGAAGATTAACCTGTTTTCTTAAATTAGGTGCCGTTGTTTGACCTAATCTTTTTGGGGAAACCATGTCGGGATATTAGATAATTCACAAAACATTTAATTACTGAATTGGCACCCTCCTTTGAGGTTGGGGTTGCTTCCGCCAACCACTGCAATTGTCAATCTTAATCATTACGTTCCTTTATCCTTGTACCGGATTGATCATATCGATTAAGTAAAACCTCAACACGCTCAAACTTGACCCAATCCAAACTCACCTCCCCCCTCTGTCCCTCTCACAGGAACAGTGTTAGTCGTAGTAATAGTAATAGTAGTAGTAGTATTAGTAGTTTCAGAAACATCCAAGAAAAAGAAAAGACAGCTGATAGTCAAGCGCAGCAAGAACAGAGGCGGAGGACAGGTCATGTTTGAGGTCACTGTTCGCTTTTGCAATAGTACTTTGATATTTTACAACACCTAGTGAATTATTGTGGCCACAATAATTCACTAAATAGTTGTATTTAATTTAGTCTATCTATGATGGGACAATGCACAGAAACATTAAGTTCAGAAACAGATATGTTCTGTACCAGATTATATCTAAATAGCTACTTTCCATCTGCAGTCCCTGGCTACCTAAATTAAAGGGATCCAAAAATCAAGCAATAAAATTATGACACTAATTAATCATAATAAATATATACATTCATAATAATCAATAATTAATCAAAAATAATCATACTGTAGCATGTAATCAATTATAAGAAAAGTCACCAAATGCCCCTTCATGGACACATACTTACCATACAATACTACCACACCTTATTTACATCATCACACAAAGACAATACATGCTCTTGTTCACATCTGTCATCATTCATAACAACAACCAAGCTTTTAACAGCCATACCTCACAATTTCCAACAAAAATGCTCTCATAGATAAATATAATACTCATTAAATTGATGTGTCAACATAATGCCCCTCTTAGTGACCGTCTGAGCAGCCTTGATTGCTCCAAAGCCACTTTTTAATTTTAAATTTTCTATTCCTTTTGTTATAACGTGGAGAAGGCTAATTGGTCTGTACATGTTCTGGTCTTCTTTATTTCCTGCTTTATGGATTTAATTATAGTAGCAGTTTCTCGACGTGGTAGGGAAAGTGTTTTCCGTTATTGATTTATTTATCAATTGTTGTTATACGAGCAATAATACAATCCTTATATGTTTTTAGGAAGATAGTGTCCAACCCATATATATATATCTCTAGATCGTGAATCTGATAATGCAGTGAAGATTTTGTTTAACTTTGTTTCATTTGTTAATTCTAAAATTAGTCCTTCCTGAATAAATGACAATTATTTGTACTGATTTTGAGGGACTCTTTATTCAGGGTTTGTACAGACTGGATGAAATGTTCATTAAAATTATTACTTATGTCCAGACTGTCTGCGATAGTAGCGCCATTGATATTTAATGTTATAGTGTTGTTTCTTGTTTGCTCTCTTTCCGTAAGTTTGTATCTGGTTTTCCATAACTCTCTATTGTTCCCTTTTGCAGCTTTGATTAATTCTAAATGAAAGTGAGCCTTAGACTTCCGCATAAACATTGTAACTTTGTTCCTCCAAACTTTTAAAATCATACGATCTGTATTTAGACCTGTTTAGTCCTCATGTCTTTATTAGAATCCAAATTGTTTTATTAATCCAATGGTATTTTTATTTTACACTCTTTTTTCTGGTTTTGTATTCGTGTATTTACAGATGTTCTCTTTGATTTTTGTCATCCAATTGTAATTCTAGTAGGGCAGCTTATAATTTGTATCATGTAGAAGCCGTTTATAATATCCTTAAGTTTCTTTCTACGCGTCTTATTTAACCAGTCCAGATTAAAGTCCCCCATGACGTTACTTCTTTCATACTATGCTGTTTGAGGATGTCTGAAAATGAATCAAGAAAAATGTCTTTGGCTGTGGTCGGTCGGTATACTACAATTACCTTGAAATACATTTCTGAGGAAAATTAAATTAAATAACATTTTAACATACTCAAATTTATCTACTTTTAATGTTTCCCTTTCATAAATCATAATTCCTCCCCCCTTTGTCACTCGATCTGTCTTTTCTGTAATCTTGTCCCCCGGGACATTAATTAGAGCGAAAGTTGTTGTGGGTTTTAACCATGTCTCTGATAGACAAGGTAATCCGGATTAGAGTCGGACAGTAACTGCTGTATTTGTTCAGTATGTTTCCTGTGGTAGAAAGTTTAATAATGCGGACACGTTTGTTACTGAATACTTTCTACAGACTTCTGTCTCTCTGCGACTTTGTGTATGTAATAAGCAACTATAAATATTTGATATGCTTAAATTTTGTTTTAGCTCAGCTGTTGTGTAGCTGCTAGCTCTTTGTAGCCTACTGCAGGAATGTCCCAATTGCAACCAATAGCTATGTTTTTAACAGACAACTGAAATAATTGAAAATGTGGTATTAGCGTATCGGTTCAATCAGCGGCAGCTACGCCCTGTTTTATCATTTGACCTACATTTTTGGTTTCGTAGGCAGGACAGAGGGAACAATGTGGGTCATTAGTTGTCCATCTTATACCATTCTAATTGTTGTAAGGATAGTTCACATGAGCGGCCATACCTTGAGTCCCACCATATATAAGAGTCAAAAGGCTCCTATTATGAGTCGTCTAATTGGTGTTCGTACACTTTGGCGGTTTGGGTGGCAGGACACACGGACGCACCTCCGTCAACCAGTGCTAGGACAGTTGGAGCAGTCCCCGTCTTCCATTCGTTCCTGGGAGGCGTCCCCAGTAGTTGTCAGCTGATGTCGTGCTGTCAGGCAACATCAGGAAGTTCCTTCTGTGCGGTATTGAATTGTCAGGGCACAGTTCGTAAGCAGGTCATTACAAGGTGTGTGCAGGTTGACCACAAAGGAATGCTTCAAAGATTGCGTTGAACATTGTCCGTTGACACTTATGTCCAGCAGGAGTCTGTTTGTATCCTGCTGTTCGTCCTGCTGTCACACCTGTATTTTTTGTGAGCATGTTCTGGCTACAACTTTGGAGCTTGTCTTGTTCAGAGAAGCTGGCAGTCCCCCGGCTGCACATCCTTTCCACCCTCGCTTGACCTAGCACAACCGTGGCTACCACCCAAGTCCGTCTGTATGGTTTTACGCTTTGTTGAGGTTTTTTTTTTTCCTCCAGAATTTGGAACTCAAAACATGTACACCCATCGTTTTCATATCCTCTCGGTTAGTTCAATTTTGCATATCACGTTTTAAAATTACAGTCTTAACTATCCCATTAATTGCTAATCAATAACCTTAATTCAAAGATTATACGTACTACTTCATGTGTATTTAAGTACCCTTTTAATTCACTTAAAGATTATCTATAAGTTAATTTAAACTATCATTTGTCTATCAGTAGGCGCGAGCAAGCTGTCATGCTTGCACTCTGACCTCCTGCTGTACGTGATATTCTCCAAAACAAAATAATGTATTTATTCACGTTTCTCCTTATCTTTCAGCTAAATCTTTTAATATTTTAACTTTTAACGTCCGCACTGTGTTTATTTTTATTGTCTGCATTTTAATTTTGCTTTTATTTTCTTTCATTTCACTTTGTTGCATGAAAAACGCCACACAAACAAAGCTGCATATCCTTTCCTTGCCTGTCTCCGACTGGTTATCCAACCTAGTCACAACAAAACACACAAGGCCATGCTCTAGGCGCCAGCCCTAATCACACTTCTCCTCTTTTTAACACTTTACATATCGGCTCTTATTCTAATTATTAATGTAGGCTGTTATTTGTAATTATTATTCAACACTATTCACAGCAAACAGTTGTAAAGTTATAGTTATTCGCATTATACTCTCAAAATCTGTAGCTAACTAAAAGCTGTTGAGATTTGGTTTGCCTCCTTCATCTCAGTGACCTAGTGGTTAGAGTGTCCGGCCTGAGATCGGCAGGTCGCAAGCTCAAAACCCCGGTCGAGTCACACCAAAGACTACAAAAAATTTGGGAGCCAAATCACCAAACATGATTCCCCCACCTCCCAGGGGCAATCACGGGGGATGGGCCAAATGCAGAGGACAAATTCCACCACACCCAGTGTGTGTGTGACAATCACTGGCACCCCAACTTTAATTCTAACTTTATTCTGTCATGCCATTATCCTCTTCTAGCTCAACATCCAGAAGTATGGTGTACTGCAATGTCTAAATAAAAATATAAATTACTCCAAACTAAAATGTCAGACTGCACTTTAAAGTTACTTTTATTAAATTAATTTCCAAACTAACCACCACCACAGCAGACATCTTCCTCAAGCCTATCCCAATACTCCCATAAATTAGAAAGGTGTTTCACAACAGTGGTTAAGTAGTTATTTTAAGTAATAGATCTCAATATGTAGAAATTAATAAGACTAAATTTGCCCTAGTGTGTGAATGTTGTCTGTCTATCTATCTGTGTTGGCCCTGTGATGAGGTGGCGACCTGTCCAGGGTGCAAAGTCAAATTGTGAAACAAAAATTAAAGTTGAATTAAGTGGAAATTTACAGAGTATATGAACTACATTCTTGAGAATAGTAATTGATCATTAATATGTTGGAAGCCACATATTGAACATAATATCCAAATCCATTGCTATTCGGTATAAAGTTAAACACATGCTGAATAAGAAATGTCTGCACATGTTATATTATTCATTTATTTTTCCATATGTAATATTGTTTTGAAGTTTGGGGAAGTGTTTATAGAAGAAATATAGACCCAATACTTAAAATTAAAAGGCTCATTTCAATAATACACAAAGCATTATTATTATGATCATATCAATCCTTTTTTTTTTTTTTTTTAAGTCATAATGTGTTAAATGTTCAGATAATTTAATTTTAAAACAATGGCAATTATGTTTCCAAGTAAAGAACAACAGCCTTCCAGTTTGTATTCTTAGCTTGTTTACATTAAGAGGAGACACTATCATTTACGGGGGATATTGATTTTTGAAATAGGTCAAGTAAAATAAAATAAAAACACAAATGTATTTCAGTTTTAGGAGTTAAATAATGTACCATCCTCAGTGATGAGCTGAACACATGTAGTTTTTTGTTATGGTTTTGGAGACCCTTGAAAGGTATAGTTTTTTGAACATTATAAAATATAGTAACAATTACTTTCATCTTTTAACGTTGATGTTCCAGGTAATTTAATGTTCAGTAATTGTATATCATAGGCCAATATAAGCTTTGGCTTCCGCCTATTCTTTTTTTCGGTCATTCTTTTTTCTTTTCTTTTCTGTGTGTAAATGTGTATGATTGTTAATATGTCTAATTTACTGTTAAACTGCTCACACAAATTGGTTGATGGTTGATTATATGACCAAAATAAACTTATTTCATTTATTCATTCATTATCTATCGCACTCATAGTTTTATTCCATTTTGCATGTAATTATTCCTATTGATTTCTTCCCATTTCACTTAAACAACTAAACAAACAAACAATTAAACAAACTTGCAGCTAACCACAATCAACAATCAACAGCATACCATTTACGAATACCTTCATTTGTCACTTTCTCATCTTTTCTTCACTTTCGTTTTCCTTTACAAACAACATCCTGTATCCATCTCTTCCTTACACTTCACACAATGTTTCTATTTTCTGTTCTCCTAGAAACCATTCACATAACGTAAGGTTATAAACATCCTTTTCCCATATTTTCTCAAACCATCCTCTTCACCCTCAATTTGTTTTTTCACCTGCTCTCTCTTCCTCTCTCTCTCACTTTCTCTCCTTCTCTCATAATACAAACACAATAATCCAAAATAATCAGTCTTATAAAATAATTTTAGCTTTAGATATGATTTAGGGCAGTGGTTTTCAACCTTTTTTCCAGTAAAATAAAGAAATAAAATACAGCATAATGTCATCATTTTCTGATTTATTAGATTGTATAACAGTGCACCATATTGCTCATTTGTTGTGGTCTTACTTGACTTATTTGGACAAAAAATATAAGAATAACTAAAACGTTTCAAAAATTAAACAAATGATTAAATTATAATAAAGATTTCTATACATATAATCAATCATCAACCTTCTTTGGATATTGCAATAGAGATCCATCTGGGCTCGTGAACTTAATTCTAAATATTTATTTTGTTGAAGAATTATTCTTCTATAATTATATTTATGAAGGATTTTGAATTGTCGCTATTTTAAAATATTTAAAATCTCAGGTACCCCTTGGCATACCTTCAAGTACCCCCCTTTTTTGTCCGGGCGGAAACACCATACCCTCCTTTGAGAACTACTGGTTTAGCCTATAAAAAATCATTTGTCTCATACATCATTACACTGTACAATTCCTCTTTGGGGGGGCTAGGATGACAGGGAATGCAAAACAATAACAGTGCAATACTTTTTTATATCATGGTCGTTAATGCCTAGTTTCTCTTATTTTACTGTTATATTTTTATTCTCCTTGTAATATTTTTCTATTCTGTTTCCATTTATACCCTTATTAGTTACTGTTTACTTTTTACTTCTTCTTCCTGAGGGAACTCTCCTGAAGGAATCAATAACGTGTTATCTGTCTATCTATCTATCTATTACTAACCCGAGCACAATTCATGACGTCATGCTCATCTTGCAGACAGTTATTTCCATTTAGTTTTATTCTCTATTTGTAATTCTACATGCACCAATGTCACATAGAAATTTGCTTTCTTTGTTATTTATTTACATTATTATTTCTGGTTTACTTGCTGTCTGTTTACTTAAGTTCTCATATTTTGGTCTGTCTTCCTTCTGATTAGAATTTGTTTAACGCTTCTCTACGTTTTGTTTTGACAATGGCGCTGAGTGGCTCTTATCTGTACTTCTTCAGACTCTATGTTTCACAGATGCCCTTAGATGTATTAGAATATAAATTTTACTTTTATTTTATTGTGTGTTTATTCCTAAAAAAAATTAAAATGTCAATGTATAATCAATTTATCTTTATCAAATTTAAATTCAATATTATTAATTTATTTGTTGTATAACTATTAATTCAAAGTTACAATGTGTCCTAATCTATGATGTTCGTGCGTGTGTGTTTGTCTCAACTTCAACACAGAAACTGGATGGATCAGATAAGCAACAAGGCTGTACCAAAAAAAGTATACTAGACATATAAATGAATGATGAATTAAACAATGTTTCAATGTCCCACAATCCGTATTTATTTATTGATATTTAAACGTGTAATTTTCCATATATCTATTAATTTACTGGACTTAGCAAGCACCTACTACTAGCACACTACAGACCGAGAATAACTGTTCAACCACACTTAGTAATGCCAAGCTAGATGCTAACTTAGCCTTACTATGCCTCAGTATGCAAACTTTTGCTAACCTAGCCCAATGCTATGCTAACACAATGCTAACCTAGCTCAATGCTATGCTAACACAATGCTAACCTAGCTCAATGCTATCCTAACATTGTCACACCTCTTCGGCCCACGCCTCGTACAGCTGACACTCACACAGCCTCGCCACACGCACACACTCTTATCTCAAAATGTCTTCCAGCTGAGACTCCTTTTTTTTTTTTTTCCTTTATATGCGTCACACAGTCACTCACACAGAGAATTTACCAGCACAGTTAAAAGTAAATGCAATAGACAACTATTTTTCTCATCCAGAAGCACAGCTGTATCATATCAGAACCTTAATAATAAGAACAACATTTATCATTCACTCTTAGATGGACAAATAGTCTAGTTTAAGGAGGGTATTCTGGACTTCCCTGCTTAGGCTGCTGCCACCGCGATCCAACCTCCGAGAGCGGAATAAGATAATTAAATGGATAGATCATACACTCATATGTTTTCTGTACATAAACTTTGTCTACTTTCTCACACGCACACACATTTTAGACAATTTCCAAACTTTTACAGATAGCGGGGCTGTGAGAAAAAGCGTGAAGGGAGGTTGCGAGAGGGGGGGAGGAAAAGGAAGGGGGGAATTAAACCAGATAAGAAACCAGGTGCTACACAAAAGTTATTAAATTATGCAGATATATATATATAAATTTAAAAAACACACATTTTTATCCCACAAACCACACCCCCCTGGTCCGGACCAATATAAACAACTAATGCACGCGTGCTTTTGTGGAATCGGCCGTCTCATAACACACACACGCAGGTCATTCTTACTCATATAACGGCGATTAACCCGTTTAGCGGAGCAAACCCTGCTTTTCCTTCCTGACCAACACGGATAACAGCCTAAGGCGTTGTAGAATCATCAGGAATCACCCCCCAATCCTACAGTACATCGTGTCTGGTCAGTCCATATAGTTTCACCAAGGCTCTACCATATGGAGCCCTTAACTCTATCCATCTATACTGCAGCAAATTTCCAAATTCGTGACAACTTGGCTCAGTTGATCTCCTTTACCGGAGTCACTGAACGATCACCTTATATCAGGCTTTTTACCCGGCTGCAGCTTCCACATAGACAGATACGTAGGACCTTCATAGACGTCATAAATTTGTGTGGGTCAAATGTCACACCAGTTTAGCCAACCTTGCCTTAAATTTCGCTGTGTCCAACTCCGGCTAACCTAATGTACTTGCAGAAAAAAGCATCCTCTGCCAACAACGACAGAGGATGAAGAGGTTAAAAGAAATTTTTCGTCCCACATCGTCTATGCTTCTACACTCCAAACCACCAAAATTCTATCAGCAATCCCCTTATGTTAAAAACAAGAAATCACAAGTTTTCAACAAACACACAGACAAATGATCACATATAAAACAACTCAATCCATCCATAATTTACCCCATTCCAGGTTGTTTTTGGAGAACCTGACTAAACCTATCTTTTATCAAAAATAGATTCAGCAATTAGTCTTATCAATCCGGCTCTCTCCAGGCAGAAAATGTTTACACTTTAAGCAAAACGCTTACCTTGTTATGCGCGCGTGCAGCACACTGTCTGCCTGACTGAGAGAGCGGGAGCGGCTGTCGACCTGTAGCTTCTAAACCATCCTGTTCGTGACGCCAATTTGTGTAGTGGATTGTCCGAAGCTTAAACAGGCAACAAAAGTAGTTTAGTACAACAAATTTATTTACCCATTATCAGAAGTGCAGGTTGAATTGAGTTGGCCGTGCAGATGGACCACATGTCACTCCGGAGCAAACAAGACACACACAAGCCAAAATCTCTCTCGAGTTCCGGTCTTCTGCCATTTTTTATATGTCTTTTGTGCGTCATTGTTCCTTATCGAGTGCGTCAATGTCTTGTTGTTTTTCCTATCTGTTCCATAACAACTCGAATCCTTTAGACAGTCAACACATTCTGTAGACAGGTTGGCACGACTTAATATTCACTTTTGTCCCACAACTGGTCCATTCAATGGCACAAAATACAAGAGAATTGAAAATGAGCGGACATTCTTAAAAGACACGAAATATAGGTCAAAAGGTCAGAAATTCTACGACAACAGAAATAAGCATATAAGGTGAACTTGTTTTACCACTCTACTGGTACTTTAATAGTGATACCAGCAGGAGCTTCTTAGTCTTCAGGTGGGACACCCAAGTTGTACAAGTCTAAAAGTAGAGGCCTGACGGAGTGCTATGCACTTCTCCAAGTTGGATTTGGTCACATAGCTAAGAAACACATTTTATGAAGAAGGATGTTACTATTGTATAAGCGCAGAAAAAAGGGCTGGAGCATGATGGAACAGCGTCAACATATGATGCCCCCTTCACATTTTGGACTGCCCAATTATATATGCCTGCCTAGAACCAGCCTTGACCGTTAGGCGATTTTACATCAATATTCAGATCAATATTTACTGTTACATGCGGCACTCTGAGGGCAGCCATAACTTTGATGTGCCGACTTGGCATACACATCTGAGCTGTCAATTAACACTGAATTTTATTAAGGTAACCCCAAAAAGCGCAGTTAGTATCACTTAGCCACTTGATCAAAAATGACTTGCTCTAGAGTTGCTCATGTATCTTTATAAGAAGTAATCTCATCATACCAAAAAGTAAGGAAATCAGTCTGGACATCAGATTGAGGACAGTAGATGCTCATCTTAAGGTGGAAGGATATACTGTCATTTCCGAGTCTCTCAGAGTCTCCAAAACAGATGTGTGTGTCATCATTGGAAAGCACAAACAAAAAACAAAACAAATTCTGTTAAATACAAACTTGGGCGTGGTTCAAAAACACAACATTTATGTAACTTTCAGTTCTAAATGTGAACAACAATTGATTGCAGCAAAGGTGATTTCTCATCATCTAGAATTGATGTTTCACATCATATTGTTGTGAAGGATCTTCATCGTAGTGGACTTCATGGCCACCGCCCAACAAAAACCTGCTCTCACAGCGGCACATCAAAGTTTGACTGACGTTTGTCAGATGGAACCGAGGATGAATTTTTTAAGTTGGTTCTTTGGTCGTATTAAATACACTTGGGATGTTACTGTTTTTGTTTGACCTTCAACCCTAATAATACTGTACGTAGTGAAGCATGGTGGTGGGAGGATTATGCTGAGGTGTTTTGCTGGTTCAGGCACAGGAAACCTTGTTTCTTACATATGCAACCACAAAAAACAATATTAATTTAGTCAAGAATAACACCAAGAAGTCTGTCATTTAGTCTTCCAACAAGACAATGAACAACAAACATCAAGGTTAATCAAGAACTTTTTAACAGACACCAAAATCAAAGTTCTGTAGTGGCCCATCAGAGCCCAATCCTATAGAAAATTTGTGTAAGGAGCTGAAAGTTATGGTCCATGCTAGAGGCCAAGTTGTTTGAATGTACTTGAAACATTTGCCTTGATAAAATGTGCATCAACAGACAAATACATCAACAGACATATGGCGACTTTATTAGAAACTGCCAGAAGACATTATCTTCCCTTTTCAATCAGAAAGGCATTTACAATTACTTGTCCAAGGGTTAATAATTTTGGAGAATGCGTCTTTTTACTTTTTTCTTGTTTCAATTCAACAAATAAAGCCTTATACAAATGTTGTTTTCGTTTAGTGGACACACACAAACTGTGAACACTTTGGGTCATGACCCTTTCATTGGTAAAGGGCTTTAATTTGATTTCAAGAAGGGGCTAATAATTTTGACCTTAAATGTAAATGTAACAAAATCTATCGCTAGAAATATGAATGGATGTAAAAATGTAAAAATGGATGTAAAATCAAATTAATAAAGCTGAGTAACCTATTATTTTTTCCTGTGGTCTTTTTACTTTCAGTTCAGAAAGTTTCATCTGTCTCTAAAAAAAAACCTACCTGGATAAACGTGTGGATTTAGGATTTTTTTTTTTTTTAATTCTATACTCTTGGGAAATCCAGCCTGGTGGGCATCTGCACTCTTTGGGGTCTTTTCTAATTCTAATAGTGTTTTGTTTTTTGTTTTTTTAATTGAATCATGACTCTCCCTCTCTCACTCCAGATGCTTGCCAGACACAGCTGATCATCACACCCAGTGCTTCGGCTTACAAGCCCAGTACTGCAGCAAACCACAAGAGACTTTGTGAATATCTAGGGAAATGTTCCATTATTCTTATCAGTGACATAGCAGGGATAGGCTAGAAATATGTTTGTGGAAAACATTTCATATTAAGCCTTAATTAATTGACATATACATGCATTTTTTACACAAAACAGAGCCCCCAACAGATCACAGGGCCCTACGCACAGCGCATGATCTGCACACTGCCCTGCTTTTCCCTAGACTATGGCTACAGGGCCCGTATAGGCTGTTTTCTGACTGCTTGATTCTTTTACACATTTGTACATTTTGTGGTTTGAATTGTCTTTTGTTTTCATCAAAATGGTTCTGTAAAGCTTTTAGAAGACAAAACAGCCTTCCAATTTGCAACCAGAAGGTTCTAGGTTCATATCTAGCTCGAACCCCTCTATGTGAAGTTTGCATGTTTTGTTTGCTTGTGTGTTCCTTTCCTCCCACATTCCAAAAACATGATAGACTAGAGACATTAGCCTCGTGGATAAGTGGTTAAAAAAGTATTATCTTTAGAATTTATTTGTATACAAATGATATAAGGCACAATGTTCAAGAGGGCTTTTTTGACTGCAGTTGTCTTGATTGTGCAAGCATATGTGCAAGACTCTTAGTCAAAAGAACCATGCCCACAAATAGAGAAGTTGCAGCAATACAAGTTTTTGCAACACTGTTTCAACAAAGTTTTGCAAATATGAGTATTTAAAAAAAGAAAAACACACAATAAATGACAACGTTAACATACAGACATACCTATACAGTATATATATATATATATATATATATATATATATATATATATATATATATATATGTATATATATATATATATATATATATATATATATATATATATATATATATATATATATATACATATATATGTATATATATATATATATATATATATATATATATATATATACAGTATGTATACATATATATATACAGTATATACAGGATATACTGTCATTTCCGAGTCTCTTTACCAAGGCAAATGTATATATATATATATATATATATATATATATATATATATATATACAGTACAAGTAATCTCTATTCCCAGGCTACTATGCTACGTCTTAAAGAACTGCATTTTTTTTTAATTCGGCCTATAATTCACAATTCTTTTGTGAGAGAAGCACACATAAGGCTTTATTTTTTATGCATTCCAACGTGTAAATAAAAGTCAGCTAACAATGAAGCCTCTGGGAGTCGATCGTACCTATAAAGCACTGTAAAAATCATCCAAACAGCTTTATCAACGTTTTATATACACGCTGGAAGTATGTAATGCACTAACAGACAAATTCATAATAGCATCCAATATTTACATATTTTACAAATTTTAAGCAAACGGAGGCACATTCATTTAATCGACGCATCACAACATTCACTTTTTTCCTTCAACAACAGCAACACTACTAATCATGACACATTTCATGAGAGACAACATCCATAATAACCTGATCACTTACTGTATGATGTCTTAAAATAGTTTGTCTGCGTCAACGTTTATAATTACAATATTGCTAATACTTCACGTACTGTAAACGGAGTATTGCTGGCACATGTTCAGGGTGATTTAGAGGCAAAATGGATTACTCTCATAAGCACAATTGCTAGCCACCGAGGATGAGTCAACAATTAAAAATCAGAATGCAAAATAAAATTCATATGTGTTCTTGTCGATTGTAAATGATAGGCAAAATTCCCAACAAAAGTGCAGTTCCCCTTTAATGCTGTCCTCAAATTATTTATTTTTTTCTACGGCACCTCTCATTTGCATTAAGTCATTGATTACATTTTTGCGTGGAAAGTAGTTTGAGATTTTACTTAGTTTTGTCCTTGTTATTTTCAGCAACATTTTTAAAATATGTGTTTTATTTATTTCAGCCTATTGTTTCTCCAGGCCACCAGTGTCTATCAAGCAGCCGATTCACTTTTGTCACCACCACCTTGTGCGTGTCATGCGGTGGGCACGTGAACGTTTTGCAGTGTCTGCGGTCTTCAGCTAGACATACTTGATAGTTTTTAATGATACTTTATGTGATCTGCCGCTATTTTTATTGTATCGTATTGTACTTATCACTGACTAACCAAACACTAACTTTATTAATTACACTGTGCATAGAGCTGTGCTCACTCCATATCACATATTAAATGTGTCTTTTTTTAACATGTTGACACTTGTTAAACTGGTATCTTGATATTTATTTATGTTTTAGAAAGCTAGTTTCAAGCCCTTTCATGTAATAATTTTGGTTTTCTTTGGTGCATGTACTTGTAAATGTACTGACCGTGCACAAAAACAACTCAATCAGGATTCCGCCTTGTCACGGAGGCACTTTGCTTACCAAGTGTTCTGTATATATATTCGAGGTGGAATGGTTTCCAAAATCAGGTCTTATTACACTTTTTGGTCACGTTTGCTGGATCGGTTAAGTCTGATGTACATTTTTGTTATATTTAACACCCCGAAATACCATTTATTCCAATTATCCACCATTACCATTTATTAGCTGTGGCTCCTCCAAAAATATCTTAAAAATAAAACAAAAGGGGCCCTATTATACAAAACCAACTGTTCTTACCTATTGGTACCTGCTGTTGTGTTTTTGGGATCTGTATTAATCTCGAAAATGTAAAATTAAACCGTAGAGTCACTGCGGAGCTATTTATAAAACAATCTTGCCTTCAGTCGTACTTCAATGTCAATCAATCAATCAATGTTTATTTATATAGCCCTAAACCACAAGTGTCTCAAAGGGCTGCACAAGCCACAACGACATCCTCAGTACAGAGCCCACATAAGGGCAAGGAAAACTCACCCCAGTGGGACGTCGATGTGAATGACTATGAGAAACCTTGGAGGACCGCATATGTGGGTAACCCCCCCCCCTCTAGGGGAGACCTAAAGCAATGGATGTCGAGTGGGTCTGACATAATAATGTGAAAGTCCAGTCCATAGTGGATCCAATATATCGGCGAAAGTCCAGTCCATAGTGGATCCAACATAATAGTGAGAGTCCAGTCCATAGTGGGGCCAGCAGGAAACCATCCCGAGCGGAGACGGGCCAGCAGCGCAGAAATGTCCCCAAACGATGCACAGGCGAGCGGTCCACCTCGGGTCCCGACTCTGGACAGCCAGCACTTCATCCATGGCCACCGGACCTGTGTAACTCCCCCTCCACAAGGGAGAGAGGGGCAGAGGAGAAAAGAAAAGAAACGGCAGATCAACTGGTCTAAAAAGGGGGTCTATTTAAAGGCTAGAGTATACAAATTAGTTTTAAGATGGGACTTAAATGTTTCTACTGAGGTAGCATCTCTAACTTTTACCGGGAGGGCATTCCATAGTACTGGAGCCCGAATAGAAAACGCTCTATAGCCCGCAGACTTTTTTTGGGCTCTGGGAATCACTAATAAGCCGGAGTTCTTTGAACACAGATTTCTTGCCGGGACATATGGTACAATACAATCAGCAAGATAGGCTGGAGCTAGACCGTGTAGTATTTATACGTAAGTAGTAAAACCTTAATGTCACATCTTAAGTGCACAGGAAGCCAGTGCAGGTGAGCCAGTATAGGCGTAATATGATCAAACTTTCTTGTTCTTGTCAAAAGTCTAGCAGCCGCATTTTGTACCAACTGTAATCTTTTAATGCTAGACATACATGCTAAACGAGACGTAACGAACGCATGAATAGTGATCTCAGCGTCGCTAGTGGACAAAATGGAACAAATTTTAGCGATATTACGGAGATGAAAGAAGGCCGTTTTAGTAACACTCTTAATGTGTGAATCAAACGAGAGAGTTTGGTCGAAGATAAACCCAGATTCTTTACCGAGTCGCCTTGTGTAATTGTTTGTTGTCAAATGTTAAGGTTGTCAAAGTTTGTTGGTGACGAACCCCAAGATGCAGAGATGATAGCAGGCATAGTGCGAGAAAACATGATTTAATTAAATACTTTGGCAAAAAACAAACAAAAGGGAACAAACAAAAGGCGCGCACAAGGCGGAGAACAAACTAGGCTACGAACTAAAATAGCACAAAGGCTAACTGTGGACAAGAAACTAAAACACTAACTGTGACACGAATAAACAAAACTCACGTGGCAAGAAACGAGCAGGATGAACTATGATAGGAACAGAGTGGACAGAAGTAGACAGAGCTACAACAACAAGTATAAATGACAGGTAGAAGTGACATTGACCAGTAGACACTACAATAATCCAGCCGTGACTGGAGGACAGGACAGGTTTAAATAGGCAGCTGGCTGACTGGCACCAGGTGTGGCCACGTGCCAATCAGCCACAGCTGAGGGGACAAAGCACTCAGGGAGACAATCAGGAAATAACCAAAATAAGAGTGCTGACAGGAACTAAAAACAGGAAACCAAGACAAACGCAGAGGAAAACTAAAACTTGACCAAACTGTCAGGGACAACTCTGACAAAGGTGGTATTATTAAATAGATGTCGGTGTCTAGCAGAACCGACAATCAGCATTTCCGTTTTCTTAGCGTTGAGTTGCAAAAAATTAGCGGACATCCATTGTTTAGTTTCATTAAGACACGCCTCCAGCTGACTACAATCCGGCGTGTTGGTCAGCTTTAGGGGCATGTAGAGTTAGGTGTCATGTAAATACTGCAGAGTACAGGGCCAAGAACCGAACCCAGGGGAACTCCGCACATTACCTTAACATAGTCCGAGGTCACATTGTTATGGGAGACACACTGCATCCTGTCAGTAAGATAAGAGTTAAACCAAGACAAGGCTAAATCTGACATACCCGCAGTTGTTTTGATTCGCTCTAATAAAATATTATGATCGACGGTATCGAAAGCAGCGCTAAGATCGAGAAGCAGCAACATAAATGACGCCAGAATCCATCGTTAGCAATAGATCCTTAGTCATTTTTGCGAGGGCTGTCTCCGTAGAGTGATTTGCCCTGAAACCGGATTAAAAAGGCTCACAGAGATTGTTAGACACTAAGTGTTCATTTAGCTGCTGTGCAACAATTTTTTCGAGGATTTTCGAAATAAACGGAAGGTGGGACACCGGTCGGTAGTTTACCATGAGGTCAGGATCGAGGTTAGGTCTTTTAAACAGAGGATGAATAACCGCTTTTTTGAATGCTAGGGGAACAGTGCCGGAGGAAAGTGATAAGTTTATAATATTTAGCATTGATGGACCTAATAATACAAAAAGCTCCTTGATAAGTTTCCCAGGAAGTGGGTCAAGTAAACATGTTTGTTTTATCCCACTTACACGCCGTAATAATTCCTCTAATGTTATTTCATCAAAAAGAGAGATACTATTTTGGAGGACAGTATCCGTCGTATATACAGTCGAAACTGTGTTAATATAAACTAGTTGTAGCTGGGATGCGTTGTCTTTAATCTCCTTTCTAATGAGTTCAATTTTCTTATTAAAGAAATTCATAAAGTCATCTGCCGAGTGGGTGGAGCTACTGGGAGGAGTCCCTTGTTGGGTTAGCGATGGTTAGGATCGTTTTTGTTGAGGCGGATTAGATTTGAGTAATATTTAGCCTTAGCTAAGGTAAGCATGCGTTTATAAGTTATTAAACTATCACTCCATGCTTGATGGAAAACCTCAAGTTTAGTCGCGCGCCATTTGCGTTCCAGCTTTCTACATGATCATTTATGAGCTCTAGTTTCTTCTGTAAACCATGGGGTGCGCCTTTTAGGGGCCCTTTTTTGCTTTAGCTGTGCTATTGTGACACTTACAATTAGTAGTCACAATTGTTTTGTAAAATGAATGTGTAAATAGAGTATCCTAATTTAGTTTGAGGTATTTTCATATCTAAAGTCACAGCTAAAGTGTATGTTTCCAAGCTGAATGCCACAAGACATGTTATTGCGCCACGCCAGCAGAGGGAGCACTCGTATAGGAAAGGAGGAAAATGAGAGGTGCTTGTTAGTGCTTCCGTGTCTCAGTCAGGTCACACCCTGCGATGACAACGCAATCAAGCACTTTGTGTCTTCTTTTTATTCCTATAAAACAGGTCGGTAAAGTGTGATCATAACACATTTGTCTCCAAGCAATTATAAGCGTTTCTGAATATAGAAATATCGAAGTATATTGTTTAAAAGTGTGTATTTCTGATGAAATTTGTAACGCTCAATAAGCGATGTCTCCCTTTGTGTGCGAGCGCGTGGTTGGGCGGAAATGGCGGCGGCAGTAGATTTGTTGAAGTTAAACTGTGATTGTTAAGAAGTTTTTATAGGTATAGTCAGGTAACAATGTGTGTAATTGTAAATGATTTATAATGACAGTGACAATATAGAAAAAAGAGTTCAAGAAAGCAGCAATATTAAAAAAGAAGCAATGTCAGGATACAGTACAAACATGTAAGATGAAGAGGTTTATTAAAGCAACAGTACCGTTACGTGATGCTTATACACAGGAAATATAGTGTTTGGGTATGTAACGATCAATCCTCCATGTTTTTGTGGATTTGTTTTGTCATTTCAAAAGTAAAGATGTAATTGTTTAACGATGTGAATGAACAGATGTAGAACTGAAATTACATGATTGAAACTATTTGGATGTGATTAAAAGCACAATAGAAATGCAAATGAGAGTAAAGAAATCAAGAAATGTTTAATAAAAGAGTCAGGTCACACCCTGCGATGACAACGCAATCAAGCACTTTGTGTCTTCTTTTTATTCCTATAAAACAGGACACACCACATCGAACACTGGGACCAGGCTACTCAGTGCGAGGCCTGTAACAGAATTCTGGAGGCACCGCTGGGATCGGCATCCGACAAAAGAAGATGCTGATCTCCTAATCTACGAATCCAAGGCAGACGTGACGGCAGAAGCAAGTTGAAGCAGCGTGGCGACTGAGGCAGCAACAGGACCAACGCGTGTGAGAGGGACCTTCGCTGGAGGAGTGCAGCACCGCTTGCCCGAGACAACAAAGCTACAGTCTGTCGTTGAGTAACACAATCAACATGGGAGAACGTGTACGTAAAGAGCTGACGTGGGAGGTAAAGAAAATACTCCACGAGTTGACAGCACAAGAACTTTTTGAAATTATTGAGGACATCACACCGGTATCAGATGTTGATTCTTCTGGGGTAATTAAGGGTGATGAAGAGAGTTGTTTTGACTATAAATGTACTTACTTAAATTGTAGGACACTACTAGAGTCAGAAGATGAAGGTATTGCATGCTTACTATCTCTAAGAGATACGATTAATGACATCAGAGCCAGTCGTTTCGCCGAAGTCCGTCACGCTAAGCAAACATAGTGTGTTGTCATTAACCCACCACCCTTACAATTGACAACTATACAACAGGGACAGAGGGATAACAGTGATGACACATTGCCACATTTTTCCGCTGATCCACAAGCACTCGAGTACCAAATATTAATGGCCAATTATGAGTCGTTGGGGAGAAAGATATCTGAATATGAAACACAGAAGACACGCACGTATAACGCAACACATACGTACGACTCCACAAACATGCCTACTTTGACTGATACACGGCAAGCCCATACCGCCATGCACACACCCACCTCACCTGGTACCCAAACACTACATCAAGCCGCTTCTCAAGCTCGCCCTATTAGTATGGTTCCTTTACGAGATATACCCTTACTTCAGCGTAGAGAATTTAAAGTTCACGGGAGTCAGGTGGGGGACAGTGTGTCAGATATTAGCTACCATGGACTTTGTAAACAGATAGATGAGGGGCTCAAAGCAAGTCACTCTGAAGGTGAAATCATCCAGGGCATCCTCCGTATTGTCAGACCTGGACAGTTTAAAGATATGCTAGTCAACAAGGATGATTTAACACTCTGTGAACTCAGAAGCTTTTTGCGCTCCCACTTAAGTGGAAAAAGTGGAAGTGAGTTGTTCCAGGAGTTAATGAGCACCCGGCAGCTTGAGAGTGAAAGTCCCCAACAGTTCCTGTACAGGATGATTGGACTAAAACAGAAAGTGCTGTTTGCATCTAGACAAGGTAATATGGACATTGAGTATGAACCTCGTACAGTGCAGAATGTGTTTTTGCACACTATTCTCCAGGGCCTCCTACCCAAATTTAGTGACATTCGCACCGAACTTAAACCACTGTTGTCCAACTATGCTGTGTCAGATGAAGCACTAATTCGGCATGTGAGCCAGGTGTGCGGTGAAGAGAGTGAGAGGCAGCGAAGACTTGCTCATGGATCTCGTCATAAGGTAACACACGCTCACAGTGCCCAACTTGAGACTGATAAGGACATAGAAAAAACATTACAGCATAAGACAAAGAATAAAAGCAATGTGATAGAGGAACTTAATGCCAAAGTTGATGCCCTGACAAAACTGGTTGAGTCTCTCACAGCTAAACAAATGTTAGAACAACCCTGTAGATGCACAAATGCCAGACCAAGGCCCAGGCAAACAGCAAAACAATATAGCTGCCCCAAGTGTGCTGAAGAAGGCACAAGCCCATGTCACCATTGTTTTCTATGTGGGGAGGTCGGGCACAGAGCTGTTGGCTGTCTCAAGAGGCCTCGTGTCCAGAGTACTAACCAACCCCCTGCTGATGTCCACACCATAATGAACAACAGCCCCTGGAGCCCTACAGAGCTGAAGCCACCAGGGGAGAGACCAGCACATGTAAGATTAAAGATTAAAGTACCAATGATTGTCACACACACACTAGATGTGGTGAAATTTGTCCTCTGCATTTGTCCCATCCCCTTGGGGAGCAGTGGGCAGCAGTGGTGCCGCGCCCGGGAATCATTTTGGTGATTTAACCCCCAACTCCAACCCTTTGTTGCTGAGTGCCAAGCAGAAACATTGGAATGTCCTCTCTTCAGTCCAAAGACACTGAGGTGCGTGAACAAGTAGCCCAGTTAGTAGGGAAGAAATGCAGGGTCAAGTGCAACATTAACAATTTTACAGTTGAGTGTTTGCTGGACACAGGTGCTCAAGTGAGTCTTCTTGATCGTAAGTGGGTAGAAACTTACCTTCCCGACCATAAACCACGCCCATTAGCAGATCTAATAGGGCGTAAACCTCTAAGTGTGCTCGCAGTGAATGGGGAGCCCTTGCCGTATGACGGTTGGGTGGGAGTGAATGTGAGTCTCCCTGATAATAGCGACCCAAACCTATCAATACAGGTACCCTTCTTAGTAAGTAGTGTGCCCATGGACCGCCCCCTTATTGGTTTTAACGTAATTGAATGCTTGATAAAGGGACCGAAGGGTGAGTCTGACTTCATATCAGCCCTTGTGACCCTCCTACGTGGAGCCTTAAGCATTGAGAATGACAAAGCAATAGCACTTGTCAGTCTGATTCAGACACATGCCTCTCATGATAATGATGTCAGACATGGTATGCTTAAAGTGGGATTTCATGATGTTGTTATTCCAGCCGGTGCGGTCAGACAAGTAAAGTGCAGGATTCCACCTATGTTTGACACATCATAAATGATAAATGGGTTGTACTTGTATAGCGCTTTTCTACCTTCAAGGTACTCAAAGCGCTTTGACAGTATTTCCACATTCACCCATTCACACACTGATGGCGGGAGCTGCCATGGAAGGCGCTAACCAGCAGCCATCAGAGGCAAAGGGTGAAGTGTCTTGCCCAAGGACACAACGGACGTGACTAGGAAGGTAGAAGGTGGGGATTGAACCCCAGTAACCAGCAACACTCCGATTGCTGGCACAGCCACTCTACCAACTTCGCCACGCCGTCCCTAACCCCCTAATCAAACCCCCTTGTGCTCTTTGAACCCAATGAAAATAACCCACAGTTACAGCGGCTTGATGTCGGTGACAGTCTCTTGGAGATTAACCAAGCAAAAGTACCCTGCTTGAGTATCCCCATAGGCAACCACAACAAGCATGAGGTCACATTATCCTGTAAAACAATATTAGGCAGCATTGAGCCTGTTGTTAAGATAGTATCAACTGACGAACCACAGCTGACTGAAACAAAAGTTCCTTTTGAGTCCCCAAATGCTGAGTCTCAAAACACCAAACAGGATACAATATCTTGTGTGGTGGAGCCATGGGACCCACCTGTTAACATTGACCACCGACAGAGGAACAACAGGAAATAGCCAAACAACTCTTGCGAGAGGAGGCAGGAGCATTTGCTCGAGATGACAATGACATGGGGTGTATCAAAAGTTTAGAAATGTCGATTGCACTTAAAGACAATACCCCTGTTCAAAAATCTTATGCATCCATTCCGAAACCCTTGTACAAGGAGGTCAAGGAGTATATTGAGGATCTCCTTGCTAAAGGATGGATTGTTGAGTCTAAATCCCCCTACTCCGCACCAGTCATTTGCGTGCGTAAAAAGGATGGGACACTTAGACTATGTATTGACTATCGTCTTCTGAACCAGCGCACAGTCCCTGACCGCCATCCCCTTCCCAGGATCCAAGATCTCACAGACACCCTGGGGGGATATACTTGGTTCTCCATCTTAGATCAGGGAAAGGCATACCATCAAGGGTTTATTGCAGAAGGTTCACGTCATCTGACCGCCTTTATCACCCCATGGGGTCTATTTGAGTGGGTACGCATACCATTCGGCCTGACAAATGCGCCAGCTGCATTTCAGCGCAGTATGGAGGAAATGCTTGCACCCCTGAGGGATGAGTGTTGCATCCCGTACCTAGATGACATATTGTGTTTTGCCAAGACCTTTGAAGATCACATTGAAGTGCTCAGGAAAGTTTTGAGAGCCCTGCAGAAGCATGGAGTGAAACTCGGGCCCACAAAATGTGACCTTTTTAAAAAAGAAGTGCGGTACGTCGGTCGCTTGGTGTCAGCCGAAGGCGTGCGCATTGACCCCAAAGACTTGGAAGCTGTGTATGCCTTGAAGAATGACTACAATCGGAGATGTGAGAAGGATTGTAGGCTTTTTGAGCTACTACAGGTCCTATATACAGGATTTCTCCAGAATGGCAAGCCCCATTTATGAACTCCTCCAACCAGGGAGAAGTTTGAGACAACCATTGCTGGATAGGCCAGGGGCTCGAAGAGGAAAAGGTGCTCAATTGCCATCCAAAACCCCAATTGAATGGACCAGGACGCATCAAGAAGCCTTATGCAAGCTGATTGACCAGTCGGTAGAGCCACCTGTGCTGGCATATCCAGATTTTGAACTGCCTTACATAGTCCACACAGACGCTTCTGACAAGGGACTTGGAGCGGTTCTTTATCAGAGACAGAATGGAACGCTCAGAGTGGTTGCGTATGGCTCAAGGACTCTCACACCAGCTGAGAAAAACTACAGACTACACTCAGGCAAGTTAGAATTCCTCGCCCTCAAATGGTCAGTCTGCGAAAAGTTTAGGGATTATTTGTATTATGCCCCACACTTTACCATCTACACTGATAATAACCCTTTATCTTATGTCATGAGCACTGCTAAATTAAATGCAGTTGGCCACAAGTGGGTGGGTGAACTGTCAGATTTTAGATTTGATATACGGTACAGACCAGGCAAAATAAATGTTGATGCTGATACACTCTCACGTTGCCCCCTTGATATCAACAAATATGTCAATGAGTGTACCCAGGAATTGACCAGGGAAGTTGTCACCACGACATGGTGAGGGTGCAGAGCAGGCGAAAGAGGAGATGTAGCCTGGATAGCTGCTTTGGCTCTGGCCCAAGGTGACCAGCTTGAACCCAAGACCAAAGAAACATTGACACCATTTAGTCTCACTGAACTCCAACAGGCCCAGCAAAGGGACCCAGTGATTGGAAATATCCTACGATTGAAAGAGTCAAATACAACACTGACTGACAGCATGAAGCAGAGTCAGCAAGGGTTAAGCAGAAAAGTAATGCATGAGTGGACAAGGCTGCACATCGAAGATGGAATCCTCTATCGTAGAGTCGCAGAGCGACGTCAACTAGTTTTACCTGCTAGCCTCAAAGCATTGGTTCTCAAGCACTTACATGACGACATGGGTCACGTAGGCACTGAAAGAGTCCTTAGTTTAGCAAGGCAGAGGTTCTATTGGCCTTACATGAGGCGGGAGATTGAGACATATGTTACCAGACAATGCCAGTGCATAAAACAAAAAAAACCTGCGACACACGTACGAGCCCCAATGAGTAGCATAACAACCAACTCTCCACTGGAGCTTGTTTCAATTGACTATTTGCATTTAGAACAGAGTAGAGGAGGCTACCAATATATCCTAGTGGTAGTTGATCACTTTACCAGATTTGCACAATGCTATGCGACCCGTAATAAGTCAGGGAAAACTGCGGCGGAGAAAATCTTTAATGATTATATTATATTATATATATATATATATTAGATTTGGCTATCCCTTGAAACTGCACCATGACCGAGGGTGCGAATTTGAAAATAATTTATTCCGAACACTACAGCAACTGAGCGGAGTGGGACATTCCCGGACGACCCCATACCACCCTCAGGGTAATCCGGCCGAGCGCTTTAACCGCACAGTGCTGCAAATGTTGCGAACCTTGAGTGAGAAGAAGAAGTAAAAGTGGAAAGATTACATACCCCAGATTGTCAGTGCATACAACAGCACACGTCATGAAGCAACTGGTTACTCACCTTTCTTCTTGCTTTTCGGGCGTCATCCACAATTGCCGATAGACCTGCTCCTCAGGATGACTCACCAGGAGGAACCGCAGACAACCAAAAGGTATGCCGAGAAATGGGCAGAACGCATGACCGAAGCTTACAGGATAGCTTCAGAAAACAGCAAAAAGTCAAGTGCCCGCGGTAAGAAGTATTATGACAAGCATGCGAAAGGAGTAGTGTTGCAACCGGGAGATCGAGTGCTGGTACGCAACCTAAGTGAAAGAGGTGGCCCTGGACAGTTAAGGTCCTATTGGGAAAACAGCACTTATGTTGTGAAAGACCAGGTTGGTGACAATCCCGTGTACAGGGTAGTTTCGGAAAAAGATGGCAGCAAGTCACGCGTTTTGCATCGTAATTTATTGCATCTTTTTAGTGACCTACCTGTCAACCTACCAGTAGAGGAAGAGAGAGGAAAGAAGGTAACAGAAAGGAGACCAAGAACAACTCACATAAATATTCCACCTGATTCAAACAGTGACACATGCTCTGATGATGATGGCAGTTCTAGCTATTATGAGCTAAGATATAACGTTGGTACGGGAGACAGACCAGACGTGGAACCCTCCTTGGTCCCCAAAATTCAATCAGGCCCTCTGGAGTTCAGCCAAATCGCCAACCAAGGACCAACTTTGAGGAAAAGGGACTCAGCAAATAGGAGACATGCACCCATGAATGGGAAAGAAGGACCAGGAAAGAGGGATCATTTACGGGACAATGATGAACATATTTTGGAGAACATCAGTGATGGGGATATAGAGGGATATGAGGGAACTAAAAGATCTGAACCCAGAAACCTACCTGTCATGGAAGAGGGATGTGAACGAGAGCAGTCTTTTTCGCAAGACGAACAATCGCAACTGAGCCCCACCCCTGACACTGAGGGACAACTCTCAAGAAGGTCCACTAGAAATAGGCAACCGCCATCTCGATTTACTTATGATACCCTTGGTCAGCCTTCTTTTAATGTGCCTTCAGTAGTTAACAGTGCAGAGGTATATGCAGGCCCTTCAATGGTAGCTTGGAGTATTCTAGGACACCCACTGCTTCCCTATCCAGTGACATCCCAATTTTTCAACCCGTCATTCTGTTCGCCAAACGTGTACACCATACAAACATCTCCGCACATGCCAATGTATGTCTCATAAGGCACCTACATAGATGTACAGAGTTTGTGATAGTTGTATTTTGAAGTTGTGAAATGTCGGGAGCCATTCGTTTTTTTGTTGGGGTGTGTGTGACACTTACAATTAGTAGTCACAATTGTTTTGTAAAATGAATGTGTAAATAGAGTATCCTAATTTAGTTCGAGGTATTTTCATATCTAAAGTCACAGCTAAAGTGTATGTTTCCAAGCTGAATGCCACAAGACATGTTATTCCGCCACGCCAGCAGAGGGAGCACTCGTATAGGAAAGGAGGAAAATGAGAGGTGATTGTTAGTGCTTCCGTGTCTCAGTCAGGTCACACCCTGCGATGACAACGCAATCAAGCACTTTGTGTCTTCTTTTTATTCCTATAAAACAGGTCGGTAAAGTGTGATCATATTAACACATTTGTCTCCAAGCAATTATAAGCGTTTCTGAATATAGAAATATCGAAGTATATTGTTTAAAAGTGTGTATTTGTGATGAAATTTGTAACGTTCAATAAGCAATGTCTCCCTTTGTGTGCGAGCGCGTGGTTGGGCGGGAATGGCGGCGGCAGTGGATTTGTTGAAGTTAAACTGTGATTGTTAAGAAGTTTTTATAGGTATAGTCAGGTAACAATGTGTGTAATTGTAATTGATTTATAATGACAGTGACAATATAGAAAAAAGCGTTCAAGAAAGCAGCAATATTAAAAAAGAAGCAATGTCAGGATACAGTACAAACATGTAAGATGAAGAGGTTTATTAAAGCAACAGTACCGTTACGTGATGCTTATACACAGGAAATATAGTGTTTGGGTATGTAACGATCAATCCTCCATGTTTTTGTGGATTTGTTTTATCATTTCAGAAGTAAAGATGTAATTGTTTAACGATGTGAATGAACAAATGTAGAACTGAAATTACATGATTGAAACTATTTGGATGTGATTAAAAGCACAATAGAAATGCAAATGAGAGTAAAGAAATCAAGAAATGTTTAATAAAAGAGTCAAGTCACACCCTGCGATGACAACGCAATCTAGCACTTTGTGTCTTCTTTTTATTCCTATAAAACAGGACACACCACATCGAACACTGGGACCAGGCTACTCAATGGTTTCGCGCAGGGCATCGTCAAAGTTGTTAGTGAGGTTATCAATAGAGCCGATATAATTTGGGAATGGTGCCATTAACGAAGGCAGTAGGTCAGCAAGAGTCATCGCTGTGGCAGCAATAATGTTGTGGCTGCTATCCATCCATCTTCAACCGCTTATCCGGAATCGGGTCGCGGGGACAGCAGCTCCAGCAAAGACCCCCAGACTTCCCTCTCCAGAGCAACATTTGCGACTTCCTCCTGGGGAATTCCGAAGCGTTCCCAGGCCAGAGAGGAGATGTAATCCCCCCATCTGGTCCTTGGCCTGCCGCGGGGCCTCCTCCCAGTGGGACGTGCAACGAGGACCTCCCTAGGGAGACGCTCGTGAGGCATCCGCACGAGATGCCCGAACCACCTAAGCTGGCTCCTTTCCAAGCGAAGGAGCAGCGGCTCTACTCCGAGTCTCTCTCGGGTGACTGCACTTCTCACCCTATCTCTAAGGGAGATGCCAGCCACCCTTCTGAGGAAACTCATTTCGGCCGCTTGTAGCCGCGATCCTATTCTTTCGGTCATTACCCACACTTCATGACCATAGGTGAGAGTAGGAATGTAGATAGCTCGGTAGACCGAGAGCTTTGCCTTCTGGCTCAGCTCCCGTTTCGTCACAACAGTGCGGCAGAGAGACTGTTGTGGCTGCTATAGCAGTTATTATTATTATTAGCTTGTTGACAATGAGTCAGAACTTCAAATGTTATAAGGTAATGATCGGACATTACTTTAGTATACGGGAGTATCATAACTTTGGAGGTGGTGACACCCCTGACAAGCACTAGATCTATCGTATTACCGTTGTGATGCGTGGGTTCATTTATTATTTGTGTAAGACCACAGCTATCAATTATGGTCTGGAGCGCCACGCACTGAGGGTCCGATGGGGTATTTATATGGATATTAAAGTCCCCCATTATGATTATATTGTCGGCGTGCGTCACTAGATCAGCAACAAACTCTGAGAATTCACTGATAAAGTCTGAATAGGGCCCAGGGGGGGCGGTAGACAACAGCCAGGTCGAGAGGCAGCGGTGTGACAGACCTCACAGTAAGCACCTCAAACAATTTATATTTATCATTTAGGTTAGGGGTAAGGTTAAAGTTTTCATTGTATAATAGTGCGACCCCCCGCCCCTTTTAAGAGGACGGGCAATATGTGCATTCGTATAGTTAGGAGGAGATGCCTCATTTAGCGCAAAAAAAATCGTCTGGTTTGAGCCAGGTTTCGCTAAGACCAATGACGTTAAGATTGGTGTCTCTAATGACCTCATTAACTAATAACGTTTTGGGAGACAATGATCTTATGTTTAAAAAGCCCATATTATAGGCATTGGGCTGTTTTGACGAGTTTTTGTTGAAATTATCCGTAGTAGCAATATTGTAGTAGAATTTCTGACCTTTGACCTATATTGCATGTCTAATGGGAATGTACACTCATTTGATTTCTCTCCTATTCTGTGCCAGTGGGACAAAAGTGAATGTTAAGTCGTGCCAACCTGTCTACAGAATGTGTTGACTGTCTAAAGGATTCGAGTTGTTATGGAACAGATAGGGATAACAGCAAGACATTGACGCACTCGATAAGGAACAATGACGCACAAAAGACATATAAAAAATGGCAGAAGACCGGAACTCGACAGTGATTTTGGCTTGTGTGTGTCTTGTTTGCTCCGGAGTAACATGTGGTCTGTCTGCACGGCCAACTTAATTCAACCTGCACTTCTGATAATGGGCAAATAAATTTGTTGTACTAAACTACTTTTGTTGCCTGTTTAAGCTTCGGACAATCCACTACACAAATTGGCGTCACGAACAGGATGGTTTAGAAGCTACAGGTCGACAGCCGCTCCCGCTCTCTCAGTCAGGCAGACAGTGTGCTGCACGCGCGCATAAGCGTTTTGCTTAAAGTGTAAACATTTTCTGCCTGGAGAGAGCCGGATCGATAAGACTAATTGCTGAATCTATTTTTGATAAAAGATAGGTTTAGTCAGGTTCTCCAAAAACAACCTGGAATGGGGTAAATTATGGTTGTATTGAGTTGTTTTATATGTGATAATTTGTCTGTGTGTTTGTTGAAAACTTGTGATTTCTTGTTTTTAACATAAGGGGATTGTTGATAGAATTTTGGTGGTTTGGAGTGTAGAAGCATAGACGATGTGAGACGAAAAATTTCTTTTAACCTCTTCATCCTCTGTCGTTGGCAGAGGATGCTTTTTTCTGCAAGTACATTAGGTTAGCCGGAGTTGGACACAGCGAAATTTAAGGCAAGGTTGGCTAAACTGGTGTGACATTTGACCCACACAAATTTATGACGTCTATGAAGGTCCTACGTATCTGTCTATGTGGAAGCTGCAGCCGGGTAAAAAGCCTGATATAAGGTGATCGTTCAGTGACTCCGGTAAAGGAGATCAACTGAGCCAAGTTGTCACGAATTTGGAAATTTGCAGCAGTATAGATGGATAGAGTTAAGGGCTCCATATGGTAGAGCCTTGGTGAAACTATATGGACTGACCAGACACGATGTACTGTAGGATTGGGGGGTGATTCCTGGTGATTCTACAGCGCCTTAGGCTGGTTATCCGTGTTGGTCAGGAAGGAAAAGCAGGGTTTTCTCCGCTAAACGGGTTAATCGCCGTTATATGAGTAAGAATGACCTGTGTGTGTTTGTTAATGAGACGGCCGATTCCACAAAAGCACGCATGCATTAGTTGTTTATATTGGTCCGGACCAGGGGGGCGTGGGTTGTGGGTTGTGGGATAAAAATGTGTGTTTTTTAAATTTATATATATATATCTGCATAATTTAATAACTTTTGTGTAGCACATGGTTTCTTATCTGGTTTAATTCCCCCCTTCCTTTTCCTCCCCCCCTCTCGCAACCTCCCTTCACGCTTTTTCTCACAGCCCCGCTATCTGTAAAAGTTTGGAAATTGTCTAAAATGTGTGTGCGTGTGAGAAAGTAGACAAAGTTTATGTACAGAAAACATATGAGTGTATGATCTATCCATTTAATTATCTTATTCCGCTCTCGGAGGTTGGATCGCGGGGGCAGCAGCCTAAGCAGGTAAGTCCAGAATACCCTCCTTAAACTTGACTATTTGTCCATCTAAGAGTGAATGATAAATGTTGTTCTTATTATTAAGGTTCTGATATGATACAGCTGTGCTTCTGGATGAGAAAAATAGTTGTCTATTGCATTTACTTTTAACTGTGCTGGTAAATTCTCTGTGTGAGTGACTGTGTGACGCATATAAAGAAAAAAAAAAAAAAGAAAAAAAGGAGTCTCAGCTGGGAGGCATTTTGAGATAAGAGTGTGTGCGTGTGACGAGGCTGTGTGAGTGACAGCTGCGTGAGGCGTGGGCCGAAGAGGTGTGACAATGTTAGGATAGCATTGAGCTAGGTTAGCATTGTGTTAGGATAGCATTGAGCTAGGATAGCATTGAGCTAGGTTAGCATTGTTAGCATAGCATTGAGCTAGGTTAGCATTGTGTTAGCATAGCATTGGGCTAGGTTAGCAAAAGTTTGCTTACTGAGGCATAGTAAGGCTAAGTTAGCATCTAGCTTGGCATTACTAAGTGTGGTTGAACAGTTATTCTCGGTCTGTAGAGTGTGCTAGTAGTAGGTGCTTGCTAAGTCCAGTAAAATAATAGATATATGGAAAATTACACGTTTAAATATCAATAAATAAATACGGATTGTGGGACATTGAAACATTGTTTAATTCATCATTCATTTATATGTTTAGTATACTTTTTTGGTACAGCATTGATGCTCTGCTGATCCATACAGTTCCTGGGTGGAAGTTGAGACAAAACACACACGCACGAACATCATAGATTAGGACACATTGTAACTTTGAATTAATAGTTATACAACAAATAAATTAATAATATTGAATTTAAATTTGATAAAGATAAATTGATTATACATTGACATTTTAATTTTTCTTAGGAATAAACACACAATAAAATAAAAGTTAAATTTATATTCTAAAACATCTAGGGGTATCTGTGCAGGCTGTGAAACATAGAGTCTGAAGAAGTACAGATAAGAGCCACTCAGCGCCATTGTCAAAACAAAACGTAGAGAAGCGTTAAACAAATTCTAATCAGAAGGAAGACAGACCAAAATATGAGAACTTAAGTAAACAGACAGCAAGTAAACCAGAAATAATAATGTAAATAAATAACAGAGAAAGCAAATTTCTATGTGACATTGGTGCATGTAGAATTACAAATAGAGAATAAAACTAAATGGAAATAACTGTCTGCAAGATGAGCATGACGTCATGAATTGTGCTCGGGTTAGTAATAGATAGATAGATAGACAGATAACACGTTATTGATTCCTTCAGGAGAGTTCCCTCAGGAAGAAGAAGTAAAAAGTAAACAGTAACTAATAAGGGTATAAATGGAAACAGAATAGAAAAATATTACGAGGAGAATAAAAATATAACAGTAAAATAAGAGAAACTAGGCATTAACGACCATGATATAAAAAAGTATTGCACTGTTATTGTTTTGCATTCCCTGTCATCCTAGCCCCCCCCCCAAAGAGGAGTTGTACAGTGTAATGATGTATGAGACAAAGGATTTTTTATAGGCTAAACCAGTAGTTGTCAAAGGAGGGTATGGTGTTTCCGCCTGGACAAAAAAGGGGGGTACTTGAAGGTATGCCAAGGGGTACCTGAGATTTTAAATATTTTAAAATAGCGACAATTCAAAATCCTTTATAAATATAATTATAGAAGAATAATTCTTCAACAAAATAAATATTTAGAATTAAGTTCACGAGCCCAGATGGATCTCTATTGCAATATCCAAAGAAGGTTGATGATTGATTATATGTAAAGAAATCTTTATTATAATTTAATCATTTGTTTAATTTTTAAAACGTTTTAGTTATTCTTATATTTTTTGCCCAAATAAGTCAAGTAAGACCACAACAAATGAGCAATATGGTGCACTGTTATACAATCTAATAAATCAGAAAATGATGACATTATGCTGTATTTTATTTCTTTATTTTACTGGAAAAAAGGTTGAAAACCACTGCCCTAAATCATATCTAAAGCTAAAATTATTTTATAAGACTGATTATTTTGGATTATTGTGTTTGTATTGTGAGAGAAGGAGAGAAAGTGAGAGAGAGAGGAAGAGAGAGCAGGTGAAAAAACAGATTGAGGGTGAAGAGGATGGTTTGAGAAAATATGGGAAAAGGATGTTTATAACCTTACGTTATGTGAATGGTTTCTAGGAGAACAGAAAATAGAAACATTGTGTGAAGTGTAAGGAAGAGATGGATACAGGATGTTGTTTGTAAAGGAAAACGAAAGTGAAGAAAAGATGAGAAAGTGACAAATGAAGGTATTCGTAAATGGTATGCTGTTGATTGTGGTTAGCTGCAAGTTTGTTTAATTGTTTGTTTGTTTAGTTGTTTAAGTGAAATTGGAAGAAATCAATAGGAATAATTACATGCAAAATGGAATAAAACTATGAGTGCGATAGATAATGAATGAATAAATGAAATAAGTTTATTTTGGTCATATAATCAACCATCAACCAATTTGTGTGAGCAGTTTAACAGTAAATTAGACATATTAACAATCATACACATTTACACACAGAAAAGAAAAGAAAAAAGAATGACCGAAAAAAGAATAGGCGGAAGCCAAAGCTTATATTGGCCTATGATATACAATTACTGAACATTAAATTACCTGGAACATCAACGTTAAAAGATGAAAGTAATTGTTACTATATTTTATAATGTTCAAAAAACTTTACCTTTCAAGGGTCTCCAAAACCATAACAAAAAACTACATGTGTTCAGCTCATCACTGAGGATGGTACATTATTTAACTCCTAAAACTGAAATACATTTGTGTTTTTATTTTATTTTACTTGACCTATTTCAAAAATCAATATCCCCCGTAAATGATAGTTTTCTCCTCATAATGTAAATAAGCTAAGAATACAAACTGGAAGGCTGTTGTTCTTTACTCGGAAACATAATGGCCATTGTTTTAAAATTAAATTATCTGAACATTTAACACATTATGACTTAAAAAATGGATTGATATGATCATAATAATAATGCTTTGTGTAATATTGAAATTAGCCTTTTAATTTTAAGTATTGGGTCTATATTTCTTCTATAAACATTTCCCCAAACTTCAAAACAATATTACATATGGAAAAATAAATGAATAATATAACATGTGCAGACATTTCTTATTCAGCATGTGTTTAACTTTATACCGAATAGCAATGGATTTGGATATTTTCTTTAATATGTTCAATATGCGGCTTCCAACATATTAATGATCAATTACTATTCTCAAGAATGTACTTCATATACTCTGTCAATTTCCACTTGATTCAACTTTAATTTTTGTTTCACAATTTGACTTTGCACCCTGGACAGGTCGCCACCTCATCACAGGGCCAACACAGATAGATAGACAGACAACATTCACACACTAGGGCAAATTTAGTCTTATTAATTTCTACATATTGAGATCTATTACTTAAAATAACTACTTAACCACTGTTGTGAAACACCTTTGTAATTTATGGGAGTATTGGGATAGGATTGAGGAAGATGTCTGCTGTGGTGGTGGTTAGTTTGGAAATTAATTTAATAAAAGTAACTTTAAAGTGCAGTCTGACATTTTAGTTTGGAGTAATTTATATTTTTATTTAGACATTGCAGTACACCATACTTCTGGATGTTGAGCTAGAAGAGGATAATGGCATGACAGAATAAAGTTAGAATTAAAGTTGGGGTGCCAGTGATTGTCACACACACACTGGGTGTGGTGGAATTTGTCCTCTGCATTTGGCCCATCCCCCGTGATTGCCCCTGGGAGGTGGGGGAATCATGTTTGGTGATTTGGCTCCCAAGTTTTTTATGGTCTTTGGTATGACTCGACCCGGGTTTTGAGCTTGCGACCTGCCGATCTCAGTGCGGACACTCTAACCACTAGGCCACTGAGATGAAGGAGGCAATCCAAATCTCAACAGCTTTCAGTTAGCTACAGATTTTGAGAGTATAATGCGAATAACTATAACTTTACAACTGTTTGCTGTGAATAGTGTTGAATAATAATTACAAATAACAGCCTACATTAATAATTAGAATAAGAGCCGATATGTAGGGTGTTAAAAAGAGGAGAAGTGTGATTAGGGCTGGCGCCTAGAGCATGGCCTTGTGTGTTTTGTTGTGACTAGGTTGGATAACCAGTCGGAGACAGGCAAGGAAAGGATATGCAGCTTTGTTTGTGTGGCGTTTTTCATGCAACAAAGTGAAATGAAAGAAAATAAAAGCAAAATTAAAATGCAGACAATAAAAATAAACACAGTGCGGACGTTAAAAGTTAAAATATTAAAAGATTTAGCTGAAAGATAAGGAGAAACGTGAATAAAAACATTCTTTTGTTTTGGAGAATATCACGCACAGCTGGAGGTCAGAGTGCAAGCATGACAGCTTGCTCGCGCCTACTGATAGACAAATGAAAGTTTAAATTAACTTATACATAATCTTTAAGTGAATTAAAAGGGTACTTAAATACACATGAAGTAGTACGTATAATCTTTGAATTAAGGTTATTGATTAGCAATTAATGGGATAGTTAAGAATGTAATTTTAAAACGTGATATGCAAAATTGAACTAACCGAGAGGATATGAAAACGATGGGTGTACATGTTTTGAGTTCCAAATTCTGGAGGAAAAAAAAAAACCTCAACAAAACGTAAAACCATACAGACGGACTTGGGTGGTAGCCACGGTTGTGCTAGGTCAAGCGAGGGTGGAAAGGATGTGCAGCCGGGGGACTGCCAGCTTCTCTGAACAAGACAAGCTCCAAAGTTGTAGCCAGAACATGCTCACAAAAAATATAGGTGTGACAGCAGGACGAACAGCAGGATACAAACAGACCCCTGCTGGACATAAGTGTCAACGGACAATGTTCAACGCAATCTTTGAAGCATTCCTTTGTGGTCAACCTGCACACACCTTGTAATGACCTGCTTACGAACTGTGCCCTGACAATTCAATACTGCACAGAAGGAACTTCCTGATGTTGCCTGACAGCACGACATCAGCTGACAACTACTGGGGACGCCTCCCAGGAATGAGTGGAAGACGGGGACTGCTCCAACTGTCCTAGCACTAGCTGACTGAGGTGCGTCCGTGTGTCCTGCCACCCAAACCGCCACAGTGTATGATCACCAATTAGACGACTCATAATAGGAGCCTTTTGACTCTTATATATGGTGGGACTCAAGGTATGGCCGCTCATGTGAACTATCCTTACAACAATTAGAATGGTATAAGATGGACAACTAATGAACCACATTGTTCCTTTGCTCTCTGTCCTGCCTACGAAACCAAAAATGTAGGTCAAATGATAAAACAGGGCGTAGCTGCCGCTGATTGAACCGATACGCTAATACCACATTTTCAATTATTTCGGTTGTCTGTTAAAAACAAAGCTATTGGTTGCAATTTGGACATTCCTGCTGTAGGCTACAAGGAGCTAGCAGCTACACAACAGCTGAGCTAAAACAAAATTTAAGCATATCAAATAATTGTAGTTGCTTATTACATACACAAAGTCGCAGAGAGACAGAAGTCTGTAGAAAGTATTCAGTAACAAACGTGTCCGCATTATTAAACTTTCTACCACAGGAAATATACTGAACAAATACAGCAGTTACTGTCAGACTCTAATCCGGATTACTGTGTCTATCAGAGACATGGTTAAAACCCACAACACCTTTCGTCCTAATTAATGTCCGGGGGACAAGATTACAGAAAAGACAGATCGAGTGACAAAGGGGGGAGGAATTATGATTTATGAAAGGAAAAACATTAAAAGTAGATCAATTTGAGTATGTTGAAATTAAAATCACATGTTCCTCAGAAATGTATTTCAAGGTAATTGTAGTATACCGACCGACCACAACTAAAGAAATTTTTCTTGATTCATTTTCAGACATCCTCAAACAGCATAGTATGAAAGAAGTAACGTCATGGAGGACGTTAATTTGGACTGGTTAAATAAGACGCGTAGAAAGAAACTTAAGGATATTATAAACGGCTTCTACATGATACAAATGATAAGCAGCTCTACTAGAATTACAATTGGATGACAAAAATCAAAGAGAACATCTGTAAATACACGAATGCAAAACCAGAAAGAAGAGTGTAAAATAAAAATACCATTGGATTAATAAAACAATTTGGATTCTAATAAAGACATGAGGACTCAGCTCTCATAAGAGAAATTATAACAGGTCTAAATACAGATCGTATGATTTTAAAAGTTTGGAGGAACAAAGTTACAATGTTTATGCGGAAGTCTAAGGCTGACTTTCACTTAGAATTAATCAAAGCTGCAAAAGGGAACATTAGAAAGTTATGGAAAACCAGATACAAACTTACGGAAAGAGAGCAAACAAGAAACAACACTATAACATTAAATATCAATGGCGCTACTATCGCAGACAGTCTGGACATAAGTAATAATTTTAATGAACATTTCATCCAGTCTGTACAAACCCTGAATAAAAAATCCCTCAAAATCAGTGCAAATAATTGTCATTTATTCAGGATGGACTAATTTTAGAATTAACAAATGAAACAAAGTTAAACAAAATCTTCACTGCATTATCAGACTCACGATCTAGAGATATATATATATGGGTTGGACACTATCTTCCTAAAAACATATAAGGATTGTATTATTGCTTGTATAACAACAATTGATAAATAAATCAATAACGGAAAACACTTTCCCTACCACGTCGAGAAACTGCTACTATAATTAAATCCATAAAGCAGGAAATAAAGAAGACCAGAACATGTACAGACCAATTAGCCTTCTCCACGTTATAACAAAAGGAATAGAAAATTTGAAATTAAAAAGTGGCTTTGGAGCAATCAAGGCTGCTCAGACGGTCACTAAGAGGGGCATTATGTTGACACATCAATTTAATGAGTATTATATGTATCTATGAGAGCATTTTTGTTGTAAATTGTGAGGTATGGCTGTTAAAATCTTGGTTGTTTTTACGAATGATGACAGATGTGAACAAGAGCATGTATTGTCTTTGTGTGATGATGTAAATAAGGTGTGGTAGTATTGTATGGTAAGTATGTGTCCATGAAGGGGCATTTGGTGACTTTTCTTATAATTGATTACATGCTACAGTATGATTATTTTTGATTAATTATTGATTATTATGAATGTATATATTTATTATGATTAATTACTGTCATAATTTTATTGCTTGATTTTTGGATCCCTTTAATTTAGGTAACCAGGGACTGCAGATGGAAAGTAGCTATTTAGATATAATCTGGTACAGAACATATCTGTTTCTGAACTTAATGTTTCTGTGCATTGTCCCATCATAGATAGACTAAATTAAATACAACTATTTAGTGAATTATTGAGGCCACAATAATTCAGTAGGTGTTGTAAAATATCAAAGTACTATTGCAAAAGCGAACAGTGACCTCAAACATGACCTGTCCTCCGCCTCTGTTTTTGCTGCGCTTGACTATCAGCTGTCTTTTCTTTTTCTTGGATGTTTCTGAAACTACTAATACTACTACTACTACTACTATTACTATTACTACGACTAACACTGTCCCTGTGAGAGGGACAGAGGGGGGAGGTGAGTTTGGATTGGGTCAAGTTTGAGCGTGTTGAGGTTTTATTTAATCGATATGATCAATCCGGTACAAGGATAAAGGAACGTAATGATTTAGATTGACAATTGCAGTGGTTGGCAGAAGCAACCCCAACCTCAAAGGAGGGTGCCAATTCAGTAATTAAATGTTTTGTGAATGATCTAATATCCTGACATGGTTTCCCCAAAAAGATTAGGTCAAACAACGGCACCTATTTTAAGAAAACAGGTTAATCTTCTTCAGTCACAAGATCAGCACTTCTCAGGACCAGCAGCTTCCTAGGAAGGTGGAAAGACCATGAGACCAAAATGGTAAGTTTGCAAAATGTAGAATTTGTGTGCCAGTTCCTCTGTGCAGACTTGAGGATGAAAGCAGCCACTCCAGATTCCCTTGCACTCGCTAAGAGGGGCACGGTCAAAGCAAATCCAGGATCAACACCCGATACCTGACTGGAAGGAACCGAGAGGAGAGACAACACCTTGCCAGCGATGACGAGAACGACTAAGGTTGCCAGCCAATATGTGTCCGTCGGGACTCCAGCAGCTGTGGAAGGAGGCCCTGAAGCAAGCCGAGGGCCTGGACCAAAGCCCCACGCCCCATACTCTGCCCCAGCCTTCCCCAAAGCCCCCACAGCTCCAACTCTACCTGAGTTTTCCCCAATTTCGGCCAGCACGCACATGCCATTGCACAGTCTGCCCAATGGACTGAACCACACCCCAAGAAGAGACAGAGACAGACTGTTTGAGTGGATCTCTTTCTTCACCAAGGCAGCCAAAAGCCCAACGAGGTGTCGGCAGGCCACCAGCCTGAGGCACCACCGAGCCATCTATACGAGCACTAATCGAACATGGACTCATACGAAATTCAGTTGTGTGTTCAAAATTAATTGGTAATTAACAATATTGGTAACTACATCCATTGCAAATGCCGGGAAAAATATTTTTGCAAATATCTTACAGTCATAAGTCTATATACATTCATCTATTTATGTTCAATGATGTTCATGATCAAAGTATTTGTTATTCCTTTACTAAATCAAAGGGTAGGCCACTAATTGTGTTCTGTGAGATGATTTTACTGCAGGCTGGTAACAGCGATCGCTCTGAAGGAGGGTCATAGACGGAATTTTTGCCTCGTATAAAAACATTGAGGTTTTTGCCTCTATCTGCGGTAGAGATTTAATTTAGTGGTCTACATCAGAAATTGTTTTGGTCCAGGGTCTTAAGACCCTGGAAGGCGGGTATGTAGTAGAATTTCTGACCTTTGACCTATATTGCATGTCTATTGGGAATGTAAGCTCATTTGATTTATCTCCTATTCTGTGCCAGTGGGACAAAAGTGAATGTTAAGTCGTGCCAACCTGTCTACAGAATGTGTTGACTGTCTAAAGGATTCGAGTTGTTATGGAACAGATAGGGATAACAGCAAGACATTGACGCACTCGATAAGGAACAATGACGCACAAAAGACATATAAAAAATGGCAGAAGACCGGAACTCGACAGTGATTTTGGCTTGTGTGTGTCTTGTTTGCTCCGGAGTAACATGTGGTCTGTCTGCACTTCTGATAATGGGTAAATAAATTTGTTGTACTAAACTACTTTTGTTGCCTGTTTAAGCTTCGGACAATCCACTACAATATTAATAATGTTGCGTTTATTGTGCGTAGTGCACTTTAAATAGTTTCGACCATATCTAGGAATTGATATGACGGGAATTTTCAGATGTTTGCTTGGTGCTGCGATAAACTGAACGCATCATAATTTGCCACCTCAGTAGAATGCATGTCCACCTCTGACACAGTCACAACAGAAAAAACATTATGTGAGTTGTGTATCATTCTAAGAGAATTGCTATGCGTACAGGGATTATCCAGCCTGGCGCTGGCTATTTCTATCTTAACTGACTCCTCACCCGGACTAACAGACTCTGTAATTGCCTGTTAGTCAAGTGTAACTCAAAGAGTAGTCTATGTACTTCCTCTTAATAAGCCATTTGGAATTTGCTCTGTCCTGTGACATTTTTCACACCAGTGGATTATCCATATATGGTATAAATTTACCTAAAGTGCTTTGCGCAAGTACGTCATTGTAGTCCGTGCTGTAGTCAGTAAGCTCTGTCATTTTCACTATCCTCTTGTTTTGGGTCAGACATCCATCCTCCGCTGTTGCTATTTCTAATACAAATTAAAGTATAGTTTCAATTTAAATATTTCAGTAGACTCGCAATGAAGCACATTCTGACAAAAAAATGGCATTTCTTTTAAACTATTGGGGTCTTCTTTTAATCATGCGAACAAGTTGTGAACTGTGATTAATCCTAATTAATCAAAATTCAAAAGCGCGCTAGATGTAATTAAAAAATAAAACTTCTGACAACACTAATTGAGACATATCTATTGATGTAAAACAGTTGTGGGCATTTGTTGTCACTGCTTGACCTACAGGCGAGGTTTAGTCACTGTTTATCCTTGTGTTTACACAAATATGGAATATGTTGTCACATAAGTCAGGCAGTGATATTATTTTATAAGTCAGTTAAACTTGGTTCTGTGAGCTGTCATCTGAAATAAAACAAAAACTGACTTCCAACACAGCAGTTTTGAACAAATGTGTTATTCCCATGAACTTTTGCTATGCCTGTGCTTTAACCATATGCTACTGATTAGTGCAACTTTGGCTGATTGTTTGTTCATTGATAATCCATATTTGGGCATACTTACTTTGGTTAAAGTGTATAAAAGCCTGCGCACAAACCTGTGCTGTCAAGTCCAAGGAAGCAATCTAAGGTAAGCTTCAGCTGCTAAGTAGCAGAGAAATACATTCTACACGATATACTGCATGTTTTTCAATGACTGCAACCTTTTTGCTTGTTTTATGGTGAACGCTCATCAAGATATGTGCCCTGCAGGTCTGCTGGAATGGCTGTTTTCAAGTTCTCAGTTGTGGCTGTACTGCTGCTGTCCGCCTACTGTTGGGCTGACAATCAGGTAACTGAATAGCCTACGGTACAAATTGTTATATTTTATACAGGATGTACAATTACAATACAATTACAATAACACTGTATTTGCTGGAGATATCTGGATTTTATTCATAGGTGTTTTACCTAAATCCTGTCTTTCTATAAATTCAACCATAGCTTTTTATCAAAAATGTCCTCTTCAGTTAATTAACTAAAAGAAACTCTTCTAAAACCAAGGCAGCACCGTCTAAGTCCAATAAGTTGAATATACGTATAAAAGATGTACAGTATGCATACTGTGTGAAAGTTCTGTATGTACCTCTGGGTTAATTATGGGGACTGTAAGGAAACCAAATGCTAAACATTAAAATGTCTAACTGTTGTGTTAACAGCTTCAATGATTGTTAAAATAGAACACAAAAACTGCAAATTCTTTGCCGGTAATTTCCCAAAACAACACAATTATCCTACACCATCTCATGAAGTCATCTTTTTCAGGAGTCTCTGTATTTCACTGGGAAGCCAAGTGTTCCCAAACATGAGACTTTAACGACAGAAGAGGGTTTTTTAAGCTCTGGCTTAAAGTTAAAGTTAAAGTACCAATGATTGTCACACACACACTAGGTGTGGCGAAATTATTCTCTGCATTTGACCCATCACCTTTGATCACCCCCTGGGAGGTGAGGGGAGCAGTGAGCAGCAGCGGTGGCCGCGCCCGGGAATCATTTTTGGTGATTTAACCCCCAATTCCAACCCTTAATGCTGAGTGCCAAGCAGGGAGGTAATGGGTCCCATTTTTATAGTCTTTGGTATGACTCGGCCGGGGTTTGAACTCACAACCTACCGATCTCAGGGCGGACACTCTAACCACTAGGCCACTGAGTAGCTTACAGTTGGCACTAATGCTAGCCATGATTTCAGCAAGACTTCCATACATTTTCTACTGCTTGTCCCTTTCGGGGTAGCGGGGGGGTTCTGGAGCCTATCTCAGCTGCATTCGGGCGGTAGGCAGGCTACACCCTGGACAAGTCGCCACATCACCGCAGTCCAGTAAGACTTGTTGGACGACATTTGTTTACCGAGTGGACACACGTCTTTTTTCACTCAATGTGTATTGCGCACGTACATTTGTGTCGGAAGAAATCTTATTAATAATTAACCGTTACGCCCCTAATATACAGATTTGTGACACAATATTTGATCCAGTGCTTGTATTACATGCTTGTCATAGATCTACTCATTTAAATAGTGCTGAAGTGCAAATGTCAATACTGAAAGTGTTAAATTAAATCTAGGATTTTTTTGTTTTTTTTGTTTCTTGGCTTATGTCCCTCTGCCTCTCTAACGTAGGTTTTTTTTTTCTCTCTTTCCCAATGTTTGCTAACAGGCAGGTATGTATCTAATATGATTTTATTTACTTACTGTACACGTATTGTTATTTTTATGTTTATGTTTATGTCACAAAAGATAGCTTTGAAGAAGATTTGAGCGACCTTTCTGTGTCCGAACTTCTCGAGCGAGCCAACAGTAATCGCAGTGAGTACTCCCTAGTACAGTTCACATAGTCTGTACAATTTTCGGGGAAATTGTCGATTCTCCGTTGCATCAGAATCGGGACCTAGAGGTTTCTGAATCGATGGACAAACGTCCAAACATCAATAATCAATAATAATAAGTATATTAATTAAAGTAAGACAGACGGTTCTAAAATGCTGATCGAGCTTGAACACACAGAGGGAGAGGAGTTTTCATCTGCATATTGCCTTCATATATGCGCAACCTGACTAGAATGGAGACATACTGTCTGAAAACCTCAAAAAAATGAGCCATGAGTCAAAGAACACTTAGAGACTTTTCTAGTTGATTGTTTTGTTAAGTAGCCTAGTTCAGGTGTACATAAACTTGGTAGGGAATACAATTAATCCTGTATTCACTTAGTTATTATATATTGTGCAAATTTGTATTTTAGTTAATTTAGTTTATTTTTCATATCCAAAATATTCTAGGCAAGTTATATCCTGTTTTGTTAAAATGCTTATTTGGAAAATGTTCCTGTAAAGTTGATTTGCATGAAAGTTTTCTGTATCCTGTGTTTTATTGTGCCACAAAGTTTCTTAGGCGAGAGAAAATTTTAAATAATGATGTCACTGTCAAAGCATTAGGAAAAGGTACAGTACCACATTTGCAATGAAAACATAACCCAGAAGAATTTATAATACAATAATAATACAATATTGCCTACACATAGTGTAAATTGGTGAAAACCCGATTGCGCTCAGATCTTGTCTTCTAATTTCTGCCAGTAATTATTTCCTTCATAAAACAAGTGACTTCTGAATAAATTGTATATATACATATGGGTATATTTGTGTACATATGGATAGATAGATAGATAGATAGATGTATCCATACGTACACAAATATACCCATATATATATATATATATATATATATATATATATATATATATATATATATATCAGTGGTTCTTAACTTTGTTGGAGGTACCGAACCCCACCAATTTAATTTGCGCATTCACCGAACCCTTCTTTAGTGAAAAATAAAATGTTTTTTTTTTTCAAATTCACGACAAAGTTACCGGTATATGTTTTTGGTAACACTTCAGTATGGGGAACATATTCTAAGTAACAAAGAATTAATTTAGAGTTATTTGGTTAGGGTTAGGGTTAGGGTTATAATAAGGCCACGCCGAACAAGGCATTAATAAGTACCGTACTTAATAATGACTAGTTAAGAGCCAATATGTTACTAATTTGCATGTTAATAAGCAACTAATTAATGGTGAATATGTTCCCCGTACTAAAGTGTTACCATGTTTTTTTACCGGTGCACAAAATGAACCGTGCATGAACATCACCTTGTTCAAACAACGAAACTAACACAGTGCATAAACTCACAACAAATTACACACCTGCAAATCAGTCTGACTTCTGCTGTTGCCGTATCCGTAATACGCCGATAGGGAGAAGTTTTTATTTACACGATGAGTCGGGTGTGTCTTGACCTCCGCCGAACCCCTGAGCCCGACTCACCGAACCCTTAGGGTTCGATCGAACCCAGGTTAAGAACCACTGATATATATACAGTATATATATATATATATATATATATATATATATATATATATATATATATATATATATATATATATATATATATATATATATATATATATATACATATATATGCATATACATATATACTGTATATATATAATTTGTGGATGCAAAAATTATTCTTGTTTTTAAGATTAAAGATTAAAGTACCAATGATTGTCACACACACACTAGATGTGGTGAAATTTGTCCTCTGCATTTGACCCATCCCCTTGGGGAGCAGTGGGCAGCAGCGGCGCCGCGCCCGGGAATCATTTTGGTTAAAGACTATATAATTAATAAACACAGTAATAAATCAGGTTTTAACAGACTCTGTGATGTTTTTCAGTCCGCTCTACTGATGAGCCACTCCTGATTGAGGGAGACATCGCCATCGACGGTGAGGCCGAGAGGAATGCTGACCCCTGTACCAGCCGTGGTTGCACATGGAGCAAGTGGACCGATGGGAAGGTCTACATTCCTTATTACATCACCAATCATTTTAGTAAGTCTCATCTATGCATATTTACTATTTGATGGTTTACTCAAGTAGTTTCCAATATCCAGATGTTATTACTGTTTGTATTGTCTTATTATTATTAAAAAAAAATTGCGCTATCTGCGCAGTTTCGCCCTCGCTTGCAATCGTGTTATAATCTGTCTCATTGTCTTGTCTTCACAAATCTTGCCAGTAGATGGTGTCATAGCTTTAGCACTTTATCTCGATGAAGACAGCCACATGTCCATTTCCAATCAGCTAGCTTGACGCTCCAGTTCAAACGAAGCAAGGGAAACAACATCAATATATTCAATCATCCGTGCGTGTTCTAAGACATTTGCACGTACGTGTACCGCTGCATGAAATGAAAGCAACTCTTGAAGGTCAAAACCTTCATGTTTTTACGTTCAATACATTTTAAAAACTTAAGATAATGTTGCACAATTCTAATGACACAAACCATGAAGCTCCACATGCTCAACATTTTGCATCATAGCAAGTTAGTCAAATTTGTGTTCATGGCTACCTGTCTGCAGCAGCCACAAAAATGTTCCCCGCAGAGAAGGGTGTCCTTGTCCGTGGTGGCCACCTGTATAATGTGGCCAGTGGCCACTTATTTTGTATGTGTATTATATTGTATTCGTATAACAGCTAATATCAACATGTGCTACAATAATGCATGATGTTGGAAATAGAGTCTCAGTTGTTGTTATTTAAATTGTTTATAATTTTTAGACTTTTTAGATAATTTTGGAACAATATTATTTTCTTTTTTTGAATTGCTTTCTTCCATAATGTTTTACTTTAATAGTTTAATATATAACTGCAATTAACGATGATGACATCTTGCGGGGCCTTGAGTAGTACTGTTATGGTTTGACTAAGGGGAGATGATGGCTCAGACACCAGGGGGCAGTAATGTTCAATAATTTATTATATATATATAGTCAATATATATAATAATAATAAACAATACTAACTAATAAACTAAACTAAGGGAATGGAGAGTGTCAAAACCCAAGAGTGTGTGTGTGTGAAGCTATGTGTGTAGTGAGCTGAGGTGTATTTACCAAGTGTAGTCGAGAGCGAAGGAACACGGAAGTCCGTGGGGCAGACAGATGATCCAGAGTGAGAGAGAGGCGTCGAGGGGTCGTGTCCAAGCGGGAGGTCGGGAATCCAAAAGGGCAGCAAGGGAACAAGAAGGTGGACGAGACGCACAGCTCGCCAACTCAGGAACAAGGGCAGACGCTGGAAGGACAAGGAAGAACAATGAAGCACGGAGGGGAAAAGGCAGGAAGAGAGAGAGAGCATAAAGATCCGATCATCGCTTACTGTACGCCAACAGAAGGTTATATTCTGGCACGGCATGGCAGGTTGTGCCGGCTTATGAAGGCAGCTAGTTAGTGTGGACTGGACAGCAGTGAGTGACATGCCGGAATACCAAATAAATTCCTCAGACCGAAAAGCAATTTTCATTCAATATAATTAGTAAATACAAATTGTGAACAATGGACAATTAAAAATCTATATATTTTCTGTTATTTAGACTTAAAGAGTTCCGTTTATTGTCATTCAAATTTGAAATTTACAGTACAGATAAGAACGAAATTTTGCTGCATTAGCTCGTTGTAGTACAGGATAAAAGAGCAATAAGGTGCAGATATAAATAAATAGATTACTGTACACATAAAATATTGCACTTTTTCATATGCACCCACGTTTATGGATGTATGTTATATTGTCTTTATATTTCAGCGAGTTAATCCGTTACACTAGTGGTCCCCAACCTTTTTGTAGCTGGGGACCGGTCAACGCTTGAAAATTTGTCTCACGGACCGGGGGGGGGGGATTTATTTTATTTTTATTTTTTTCATAAAGAAATACAATCATGTGTGCTTACGGACTGTATTCCTGCAGACTGTATTGACCTATATTGACATACACAATATGTATATATTGTTTTTTATTTTGATTTAATACAAAAAAAAAACAATTTTTATTAATTTATTTTTTATTTTTTTAATTTCTTGCGCGGCCCGGTACCAATCGGTCCGTGGCCCGGTGGTTGGGGACCACTGCGTTACACCACTAATTGTAACATACATTAGCCGATGGTGTTCTTATTTTATGTTTTGGTTTTGAAAATGTAACTGAGCATATAGCAAACAGCCCATTTAAGAGCTTGCGGTTTAAATTGTCCTATGTTTTTATAAAATTGGTTTTGTTGAATTTTAAGCTAAAGTGCTTCCAGTTTCGTGCATGTATTGCATGTGTTTATTGTCGCATAGCAGTAACCACAGCAACATATTTGTAACCACGCCACCTTCTACACTAGGGTCTGGCAATTGTATATAATATATAATATAAAATACTACATGCCAACAAAATGATGTTAATATTTTTAGCCTCCCGTGAAAAGTCCATCATCACCCGTGGACTGGAGTCTTTCTCCTCCTTTTCCTGTATCCGCTTCAGGCCCACCAAAAGCAGCGACCGTGACTGGCTGAGCATCGAATCCCAAAATGGGTAAAAAACAGTAAAATAATAACTGCAACAAACCTTTCCATTGCTCCTACTTCTCATCAATTTGCCTTTGTCCAGATGCTACTCATTTGTTGGCCGCCGTGGAGGTAAGCAGGTGGTGTCTCTGGCCCGCCGTGGATGCCTCTATCATGGCACTGTCCAGCACGAGTTGCTCCACGCCCTGGGATTCAATCATGAGCAGACTCGCTCTGACAGGGACAACCACATCAGAGTTCTGCTGCAGAATGTTCAATCTGGTAATGGCGCTGAAGATCCATATCTGTTCCAATAAATGTTCAAATCTGAGAGTTGTTGAAAAGTTAAATTTACAACTTTTCAACTTGTGTTTTTTAGGAATGGAGCACAACTTCAGGAAGATTTCTACCCTCAACCAGGGCACTTCATATGACTACAACTCTGTCATGCAATACCACAAGTATGAAAAAGTGCAATATTCTGATATTATTTGCTTGTGCTTTGTTATGTGTTTTTACATTGTGTCGTGTGTGATGTGATGTTGTAGGTATGCCTTCTCCAAGAACAACCAGCCCACCATGCTTCCCTACCCTAACAGCAACGTGGCCTTTGGCACTGCCAAGGAAATGAGCCGCACTGACATCGCCAGGCTCAACACCCTCTACAAGTGTTGTGAGTGTTTACATTTACGTATCAACAATATACTGTAATACTGTACTTACAATATAGTATATTGTTCCTTTTCTGAGGTATATCTGTGTTAATTGTTTCAGAGGACAGCATGTTTCAAAGTGACGACTGAAAGTCCTAAAGTCTTTTTTGCTTGTCTTCCAAGAGGCATCAGAGTTGCATCTTTGAACTCATCTTTGAATTACAAATAAATGTACTTCAACATGGCACTCTTTGTCATTGCATTGTGTGTTTTGTGATATCCATTTTGTTCCTTGAACTCAAACAATTATAGCTTCACTTATAGCAACTAAGAAATTAATATATGTTAAGTCCACAACTCAGAACCATGAGTGTTTAAAGGCAAATGATGGTGGATGTAAAACACACCAAATGGAACAAGTAATTGCAATTTATTTAAAATAATTGTGAATACATTGGCCATTTTTGTTGTTAACTTATATACAAAATTATAAATATACACACATTAGTATTGTCAAATGATTTTTTTCTCAGATTAATAATTTTTTTTCATTTGGGTTAATCTTTTTTATTCACAGTATGTTACTTGATTACGTAATCAAAATTAACCCCCCAAAAAGATCCCAGATATTTTGAAAGAAATGCAGATCTATTGTCAAAATATCACAAACAAACATTTTTGGAAATCTTTTACTTGAATATACATCATTTACCGGTAATTCTTTAATAATTAAGTCCAGTCAGAATGTATTTTGAATTGAAATTGTTGTGCGAGCGCACCGGTACGTATGCATTGACCTGATCACAGACCGTGTAACAACTTTAAGGTACCAATCCACGGTTAAGTTAAAGCAGCATGTGCATGTGTCAAATAAATTGCGGGATTAATTGTGAAGCATGTGTCTGCAGACCCAGAGGCTGCACGTTCAAACCCCCACTTGTGGACCCACACATTCAGACCCTTTGATTTTTTGCTACAACACCACCTATTTTGTTTATGGATACGATAGATGGATGGTGGTAGGCATGTGAGTATCAAACGTGAATCACATTTGTTAGTTGAAAATTATAAAAGTTTTTGTCGAAACTGTATTTTACAGCGTAACCAATGTTAGACTAATAATATGTTTACAATTACTACGATAGTCTCATATACACGTCAAATATAATATCTAACATAATATTTAGGCTAAGCTAGCTCAGCCTTTTTTGGAAGCTTGCATCGCCGGTACATTTTGTTTGTAAGTTAATGAAACCGAGATAAAAACATTTTGTCGAAACTGTATTTTACAGCGTAACGAATGTTAGATTAATAATATGTTTACAATTACTACAATAGTCTCATATGCACATCAGATATTGTATCTATTATGATATTTACATGATTTATGTGGAAAAAACTGTTGACTATTGCCTGTAATGTTCATTTTAGGGCTTTTCCACGCCAGACATGTGACTGTGGGATTTCTATGCTCATAAGCGTTCTGCAAAAGTATACGCGGGCATCAGTCTTTGATTGATTGATTTGATTGAAACTTTTATCAGTACATTGCACAGTTCAGTACATATTCCGTACAATTGACCACTAAATGGTAACACCCGAATAAGTTTTTCAACTTGTTTAAGTCGGGGTCCACGTAAATCAATTCATGGTACAAATGTATACGATCATCATAATACAGTCATCACACAAGTTAATCATCAGAGTATATACATTGAATTATTTACATAATTTACAATCCGGGGGGAGGGATGAGGAGGGTTTGGTTGATAACAGCACTTCAGTCATCAACAATTGCATCATCAGAGAAATGGGCATTGAAACAGTGTAGGTCTGACTTGGTAGGATATGTACAGCGAGCAGAGAACATAGTGAGTTCAGATAGCATAAGATCAAGTATATACATTAGAAATACATTTGATTATTTACATTTGGTTGTTTACAATCCGGGGAGGTGGGATGTGGATGGGGGGAGGGTGTTAGTCAAGGGTTGAAGTTGCCTGGAGATGTTTTAGTGCGGTTTTGAAGGAGGATAGAGATGCACTTTCTTTTACACCTGTTGGGAGTGCATTCCATATTGATGTGGCATAGAAGGAGAATGAGTTGAGACCTTTGTTAGATCGGAATCTGGGTTTAACATGGTTTTTGGAACTCCCCCTGGTGTTGTGGTTATGGCGGTCATTTACGTTATGGAAGTAGTTTGACATGTACTTCGGTAGGGAAATTGTTCAACACAGTAGCTCAGTTACAATGATTGAAAGTGTAAGGATGGAAAGGACAATGCAGGTATAAATAGACTAATATAGCGATAAAAAAATCTAACATATACGAATATATACATAATATGTGTACAGAATAATATATATATATATATATATATATATGTAGATATATTATATTATGTCTATAACATATATACAATATATACCAATGACCATGTACAATATTACAGTATAAACAGTATATGTGACAGCAGCCGCATAAAATAGAGAGTAGATCCAGCAGGAAATAGAAAATAGACATTAAAAACAAAGAGAAGTAGCTAACATGTCAGGTGTCAGGTAATAGGCGGATGTCATCTATTGCTGTATGGCGAGTGATTATACAGCTGGATGGAGTGTGGAATGAAGGAGTTCTTGAATCGCACAGTGCGGGAAGGAAGCTGAAGGAGCCTGTTGGAGTATGAGCTCCGCTAATTGTCAGGTGGAGTGGGTGGGCAGGATTGTCCATGATGGCGAGCAGTTTGTCCAGTGTCCTCCTGTCCCTCAGTGACACAAACGCCTCCAACTGCGTGCCAATAGTTTGGCCGGCTTTCCGGATCAGTTTATCAATCCGGTCTGAGTCCCTTTTGCTGATGCTGCACCCCCAACCAACCACTGCAAAGTACAGTGCTCTGGCCACAACAGACTAAAAAATATCTCCAACAGCTTGCTGCACACATTAAAGGACCTAAGCTACCTCAGGAAAAAGAGTCTGCTCATGCCCTTCTTGTAAACAGCTTTGCAGTTGTCCTTCCAGTCCAGTCTGCTGTTCAAGTGGACTCCCAGGTACTTGTACTGCTTCACTACTGCCACCTCCCGGCCCTGGATCTTGATGGGCTCCACCGAGGTCACTCTCTTCCTGAAGTCGATGACCAGCTCCTTGGTCTTGTCCACATTAAGGACCAGATGGTTCACCTGAGACCACTCCACAAAGTCAGCGATCAGTGTCCTGTACTCCAATTCCCGTCCCTCTCTGATACACCTGACCACAGCAGTCGTCAGAGTATTTCTGCAGGTGGAAGGACCTGGAACTATACTGGAAGTCTGAGGTGTACAGGGTGAACAGGAAAGGAGACAGGACGGTCCCCTGTGGAGCACCTACACCACTGACCACAGTATCCGACAGGGAGCTCCCCAGTCGCACAAACTGGGGCCTGTCAGACAAGTAATCAGTGATCCAGGAGACAATGGATGAACTGAAACCCATCCTGAGCAACTCGTCACTCATCAGAATTGGCGGAATGGAGTTAAAGGCACTGGAGAAATCAAAAAACATGATCCTCACAGTGCCCTTCCCACCATTCAGGTGAGAATGAGCATGATGCAGCAGGTAGATAACAGCATCATCCACTCCTACATGGGGCTGATATGCAAACTGTAGAGAATCCAGGGAAGGAGCCACCAGTGGTTTCAGCTGATCCAGCACAAGTCTCTCGAGGACCTTCATGACCTGGGACGTCAGGGCAACAGGTCTGAAGTCATTTGAGCCTGATGGGATGGGCTTCTTGGGCACCGACACTATGCAGGATGCTTTCCATAGCACTGGTATCCGTTCTAGCTTCAGACTCAGGTTGAAGATGGAGTGCAGGATCCCAGTTAGCTGAGCAGCGCAAGTCTTCAGGACCCAGGGGTTGACTCGGTCAGGGCCTGCTGACTTAGCTGGATTGACTCTCTCCAGCTGCCGTCTTACATGTCCAGGTGTCAGACACACCGGGCTGGCTTTCTCAGTGGGGGTGGAAGTGGGGGAGGGGAGGGGGGAAAGAAACGGCTGTGGCAGGTAAAAGAGAAGGAGTTAGTGTATTGAAGTTCAGGGGAGGTGTGAGAACAGGACTAGTGGGGGTAGGGCCAGTAAAGGGGTGCATTGCTAAATCTATTGAAAAACAAATCCAGCTCGTTGGCTCTATCTACACCCCCATCCAGCAGTTTGGCTTTATTGTTAAAGCCTGTGATGACCTGCATTCCCTTCCAAACCTCACGAGTGTTGTTCTGTTGGAGTTTAGCTTCAAGCTTCCTTCTATAGGCATCTTTCCCTTCTTGTAGCTGAACTTTAAGCTGCCACTGAATCCTCTTCAACTCGTCCCGATCACCTTATCTGAAGGCTAGCTTCTTTTTATTCAGCAGCACCTTTAGCTGGCTGGTGATCCAGGGCTTGTTATTTGGGTAACAGTGGACAGTTTTTGTAGGGATGATGGAGTCCTCACAGAAATTGATGTAGTCAGTGATGCAGTCTGTGATGCTGTTGATATCTGTCTCGTGAGGCTTACAGAGTACTTCCCAGTCTGTAGTCTCAAAGCAATCTTGTAAGACTATGCCAGCCTCTGAGCTCCTCATTTACACTGATTTAGTTGAGATGGGCTGCCTCCTCACAGCAGGAACGTATTGAGGTGTTAAAAGCACCAGATTTTGATCAGACCGTCCCAAAAGGGGCAGGGCAGTGGCTCTGTATGCATCTTTTGAATTAGCATACAGTAGATCCAGAGTTTTATTTTCCCGTGTTGCACAGTGCACATATTGATGGAAAGTGGGTAAAATAGAGTCCAGAGAAACATGATTGAAGTCACCCGAAATGAGAATGAGGGCATCACAAGCCACAACAACATCCTCGGCTCAGATCCCACATCAAGGCAAGAAAAAACTCAACCCCAACTAGGAATTTTACTTGGCGCAATCGTGCAACATAAAACACATATAACACAGAATAGAATAACATGAGCGGTAACTGAGCTATCAGATTTTGTTATTGTTCATGTGTCTGATGGCCGAGGGGAAAAAATGTTCAGGTGGCGGGAGGTGTGGGTCTGGATGGACCGTAGTCTCCTGCCTGAGGGGACAGGGGGAATAGTTTGTGTCCAGGGTGAGACAAGTCAGCCGTGATCCGACCCACACGCCTCCTGGTCCTGGAGGAGAACAGGTCCTGGAGAGGTGGGAGTTTGCAGCCAATAACCTTCTCAGCAGCACGTACGATGCGCTGCAGTCGATGCTTGTGCCAGACTGTGGCGCCGGGGAACCACACGGGGATGGAGGAGGTGAGGATGGACTCAATGATGGCTGAGTAGAACTGCACCAGCATCTCGGTCGGCACCTTCAGTTTCTTCAGCTGCCGCAGAAAGTACATCCTCTGCTGGGGGGAATAGGGGTCTAGATGTAAGGGGTGGAGTTATCTCAGTGTGTGTGTGTGTGCGTGCGTGTGTGTTTATGTGTGTGCGTGTGTGTGTGTTTGCAGTCATAAAGGCCTAGGGCAGGGGCCGGCCACCCGCGGCTCCGGAGCCTCATGCGGCTCTTTGACCACTCTGATACGGCTCAGCTGCATACTTGCCGACCCTCCCGATTTTTCCAGGAGACTTACGGATATCAGTGCCTCTCCTAGAAATCTCCCGGGGCAAATATTCTCTGATTTTCACCCTAACAACTAAATTAAGGGCGCGCCCTAAAGGCACTGCATTTATTGTCCTCTATAGCCTGTACAAACAGCGTGCCAGCCCGGCCACATGTTGTATGTAGCTTTTACTTGAACACGTGGGAGACAGCAAGGCATACTTGGTCAACAGCCACACAGCTTACACTGACGGTAGCCGTATAAAACAACTTTAACACTGTTACGTTACAAATATGCGCCACACTGTGAACCCACACCAAAAAAGAATGACAAACACATTTCTGGAGAACCTCCGCACCGTAACACAACATAAACACAACACAACAAATACCCAGAATCCCATGAAGCCTTAACTTTTCCAGTCTACATTATACACCCCCCCCCCCCCCCCCGGTACCACCAAACCCCCCCCCACACATCACCCCCCTCCCCCCTCTCCCCTCCGTGCGTCGGTTGAGGTGGGCAAGGTTTGGTGGTAGCGGGGGTGTATAATGTAGACCGAAAGAGTTAGGGCTGCATGGGATTCTGGGTATTTGTTTTGTTGTGTTTATGTTGTGTTACAGTGCGGATGTTCTCCAGAAATGTGTTTGTCATTCTTTTTTGGTGTGGGTTCACAGTGTGGCGCATATTTGTAACAGTGTTAAAGTTGTTTTATACGGTCACCGTCAGTGTAAGCTGTGTGGCTGTTGAGCAAGTATGCCTTGCTGTCACTTACGGGTGCAAGCAGAAGCTGCATACAACATGTGGCTGAGCAGGTACGCTGTTTGAGCAGGCTGTAGAGGGCGCTAAAAGCAGTGCCATCACGCCCTGAAATTCGGGATTCTCCCGGAAAGGGAGGGTTGTCAAGTGTGACGCTATCAAGTGCCTTTCACCTCGCGGGCCGCACTAACATTAAATTTCCATATTAAGGTGCGGGCCGGGGCGTGTGTCTGAGACCCCTGGTTAAAACATAGCACAAAGCAAAAAAAGCTTTGTATGCAGTGTTATTTCATTTAAAATTGTCAAAAGAGTTTTGTGGCTCCCATTGTTCTCTTTAATTTGTGAAACTTGTCAAAATGGCTCTTTGAGTGGTAAAGGTTGCCGACCCCTGGCCTAGGGGAAGAAGCGGTTTTATATATAACTGGTAGAAGTGGTAGAAGGCCAGCAGCAGCTTTGTGGCAAGTTGTACTTCCTGAGGACGCGCAGGAAGAACAGCCGCTGGTGTGCCTTTTTTTTTTTCACCAGGGCCCTGACGCCAAAGGTCCAGGAGCAGTCGGAGGAGATGTGGGTGCCCAGGAACCTGAAGGTTTCTTTTACTTACTTGTATTACTGACACCGTGTATAACTTCTGTACAGTTTAGTTAAATTTTTTACCTGTTAATACAACATATCTATATTTTTTAACTCAATACTCTTTTTTTTTTTTGTACCCGCCCCCCTTTTTCTTTCTTTCTTTTTCTTTTTTTTTGTTCTTATAATGCCATTCTGTTTTCTAACTCTTGTTTTTGTAGAAGTTGACTCAGGGTGAAACGCACAATAATCCCAATGTAACTGTACCTACCCAAATGGCAATAAACATCCATTCTATTCTATTACATCCGCAATTTTGATCAGTTTAAAATTGTTATTCCATCTATCCATTTTCTACCGCTTGTCCCTTTTGGGGTCACGCGGGGTGCTGGAGCCTATCTCAGCTGCATTATTAAGTACAAACTAATTTGCAAAAAGAGAAAAAAGCAAAGGGCAGGAGAGGACACAACCAGTTCTTTGTCTCGTTTCCTCCTGCCAGACACTTTATTCACATATGAGGTGACAAATTATGCCGCGTTAAATTTATTGCAGCACCAAGCAAATACTCTCAAGATCCCCATTATATCAATTCCTAGATGTGGTCGAAACTATTTAAAGCACACTACACAAAATAGATGTAACAATATTAACATTAGTACGACTGATACCATTGACAAAAATTCCTCGAAACAGCCCGCTACCTATAATATGGGCTTTTTAAACATCAGATCATTGTCTCCCAAAAGGTTGTTAGTTAATAAGGTCATTAGAGACAATCTTAACGTCATTGGTCACAGCGAAACTTGGTTAAAACCAGATACATTTTTCCCGCTTAACGGGGTGTCACCACCTCCAAAGTTTTGGTACTCCCGTCCACTAAAGTAATGTCCGATCATTACCTTATGAAATTTGAAGTTCTGACTCATTGTCAACAAGCTACTAATAACCCCTGCTTTAGCATCCGCAATATTACTACTGTCACAACTATGACTCTTGCTGGCCTACTGCCTTCGGTAATGGCACCATTCCCAAATTATGTGGGCTCTATCTATAACCTCACTATGACATTAACGATGCCCTGTGCAACGCCATTGATAGTATAGCAGCGGTAAAGCTAAAAAAGGCCCCTAAAAGGCATACCCCCGGGTTAACAGAAGAAACAAAAGCTCTTAAACTATCAAATTAAAGTACCAATGATTGTCACACACACACTAGGTGTGGCGAAATTATTCTCTGCATTTGACCCATCACCCTTGATCACCCCCTGGGAGGTGACGGGAGCAGTGAGCAGCAGCGGTGGCCACGCCCGGGAAATCTATCATGTAGAAAGCTGGAACGCTAATGGTGTGCGACTAAACTTGAGGTTTTCCATCAAGCATGGAGTGATGATGGAGTGACACAAAAAAAAACGTTCATCAATAAAAATCGAATAACTTCCAAAATATTATTTAGATTAACACAAAAATTCAGCTACATTAGGTTAAGTCTATGTAGCCGACATCTCTAAAGTTTCAAGTCTGTACCCAAAAGCTCTTTGTTTAACTGGCGCTCAAAAATGTGCTCTAAATGAGCTCCCCGTTGCTGCAAGCACATTTGGATCCGGCGGGCAATGTTCTCGATGACCCTCCCACATTCTTCCCTTGGGATCGCTCCTATTGCTGCTGTGATTGCTGCCTTCAGATCAGGGATAGTCTGGGGGTTGTTGCCATACACCCTGTCCTTAAGGTATCCCCACAGATAAAAATCTGGGGCGTTCAAGACCGGTGAATGCGGCGACCACTCCGGGTCACACCTGCGGCTGATCAGTCGGTCAGGGAAACGATGCTGTAGCCATGCCAATGATTCGTTTGGGGGTGGCACCATCCTGCTGGAACCACTGGCGGTCCCTGACAACCCCTCTTCGTCGACCAAGTGCTGTCCAGAATTTGCCAAGCACCTGAACATATCGCTCGGTGTTGATTGTCACAAACCGCTCGTTGTCGTCCTCGAACCAGAATGGTCCAATGATGCCATGTTTGGAGATGGTGACCCATGCAGTGCACTTGACAGAGTTTAATGGCCTTTGCAGACAGTACTCAGGGGGTGTGCTACCCCAGAAGATGTTGTTCTTAGAGTTCACATGACCTGACAGCAGAAAATGTGCCTCATCCGAAAACCAGACATTGTCAAAGAAGTCTGGCGCAGCGTCAATCTTATCGCAAAACTACTGGCACATGATCACTCGTTTCCTCATGTAAGCTTTTGTTTAATCTGTATCCTGTAAGGATAGAGGTCGAGATCTGCGATCAAAATTCTCCGCACAGACTCGCGGTTTATTCCAAGCTCCTGACTTCGTCGACGCACAGACTTGCGTGGGCTCCGAACAACAGAATCTCTGACTGCATCAACGTTCTGTGGTGTCCTTGATGATTTCGGTCGTCCAGAGTGTGATTGTCTGTTAGTATTTTTACGATTGAGGTTATTAACAGTCCCATGGGTTCGGAATTTGTTGACCCATCTGTTGATCATTGTGTGGGCAGGAAATTCACGACATCCAAACCGTTCTTTGAATTGCAATTGAGCCGCGTGGATAGAATTCAGCCGAAAATAGGCCTCAACTATAAATGTCTTAAAATAAATCTGAAAAATACAAATAATTGATTAATTATTTCGAAAGTTATTCAAGTTTAGGTGATGAACGCTTTTTTTGTGTCAGTTAAATAACTTATAAACACGCACTTACTTTAGCTAAAACTAATTTCTACTCCAATCTCATTCGCCTCAATAAAAACGATCCTAAATATTTGTTCAGTACCCAAGAAGGTACTCCCTCCAGTAGCTCCACCCACTCGGCTGATGACTTCATGAAATTCTTATACATAAATTCCTATAATTTCATATTCTTATACAAAATTGGACTTAATTCAATTTAACGCAGATAAATATATATACGTAGTGATACGTAGAGTATATTCGACGGATATTGCCCTCCAAAATAATCTCTCTCTTTTTGAAGAAATAACATTAGAGGAACTCCTGCGACTTGTAAATGGGACAAAAAAAACAACATGTTTACTTGACTCACTTCCTGGAAGACTTATCCAGAAGCTATTTGCAATATTAGGTCCATCAGTGCTAAATATTATTAACTTACCACTTTCGTCTGGCACTGTTCTCTTTGCATTCAAAAAAGCGGTTATTAATTCTCTGCTCAAAAGACCTAACCTCGATCTTGACCTCATGGTAAACTACTGGCCGAAAAAAGTGTTGCACAGCAGCTAAATGAAATACTTAGCGTCTAACAATCTCTGTGAAGCCTTTCAGTCCGGTTTCAGGGCAAATCACTCTATGGAGACAGCCTTTGCAAAAATGACGAAGGATCTATTGCTAACTATGGATGCTGATGCGTCATCCATGTGGTTGCTACTTGATCTCTGCTTTCGATACCGTCAATTAGAAAATATCAAAACACGTATTGGTATGTCAGACTTAGCATTTTCTTGGTTTAACTCCTATCTTACTGACAGGATGCAGTGCGTTTCCCATAACAATGTGACCTCAGAGTATGTTATAGTAACGTGTGGAGTTCCACAGGGTTCGGTTCTTGGCCCTACACTCTTCAGCATCTACATGCTGTCGCTAGGAGACATCATACTCAAATACGGTGTTAGCTTTCACTGTTATGCTGATGACACCCAACTCTACATGACCAACACGCCAGATTGTAGTCACATGGGGGCATGTCTAAATGAAATTAAACAACGGATGTCAGCAACTTTTTGCATTTTAACACTAAAAAAACGGAAATGCTGATTATCGGTCATGCTAGACACCAGTACCTATTTAATAATACCACCTTAACATTTGACAACCAAACAAGTTCTCGGTAAAGAATCTGGGTATTATCTTTGACCCAACTCTCTCATTCGAGTCACACATTAAGAGTGTTACTAAAACAGCCTTCTTCATCTCCGTAATATCACAAAAAAAATTTTCCACCACCGACACTGAGATCATTATTCATGTGTTTGTTACGTCTCATCTTGATTAATATAACATATTATTTTCGGGTCTCCCTAAGTCTAGCATCAAAAGATTACAGTTGGTTCAAAATGCGGCTGCAAGACTTTAGACAAGAACAAGAAAGTTTGATCATATTACACCTATACTGGCTCACCCGCACTGGCTTAAGATGCGACTTTAAGGTTTTACTACTGACGTATAAAATACTAAACGGTCTAGCTCCATCCTATCTTGCTGATTGTATTGTACCATATGTCCCAGTTAGTAATCTGTGTTTAAAGAACTCTGGCTTATAAGTGATTCCCAAAGCCCAAAAAAAGTTTGCGGATTTTAGAGCATTTTCTATTCGGGCTCCAGTACTCTCAGTTAGGGATGCTACCTCAGTAGAAGTATTTACAGTAAGTCCCATCTTAAAACTTATTTTTATACTCTTGCCTTTAAATAAATCCCTTTTTCGAGGATTGACCAGTCCTATTTGCATCAGTGTGGTGCCCAAAAATTATCTTATTTGTTTACTTACTATGGTATATTATTCATTTATTATTTCACTGTTCTGTTACAGAGAACAAGTAAATGGGATTAAAAGGGGTAGGATTAAACAAGCTCTGCGTCTTCCTACTCTTTTTCGGACGTGTTGTAATGAAACAACTGGAAATATGTGATGCATTACATTGTATCATATGCATGTTCGAAATAAACAGAAACTGAACTGAACGGAACTGAACTGATAAAGATCACATTTGTTACATGCAGTGTAAACAGTCAGCTGGCAAAAATCGGACTTTGAAAAATCTGATGTGGTGCACTTTAGCCTGCAGTGTAAGCGTAATAAGAGTATAGTCTCTTCCAAACAAGCAGGAGTGCCTTAGACCAGTCTCAGGGGCAGCGCTTCGGTGGGGCTGGGAGGACCTGGCTGGCCTCTTCCACGGCTAGGGCTGGGAGTTTTTTCAAATCACCATCAATGATCACCAAAAATGATTAGATTAACACGTACCACCTGTGAAATCTAATCACCTGCCAGCTGTGTCTCGCCGTCAGCACATGCTACCCCTACCCGATGGTGCTCGTCCTCAGCACCATGGACAGCGGCGGTGATGTTTGCTCCTGCAAGCGCGCTGGCCACATCTCCCCCCACATACAGTAGATGTATGTGCGCCTATAGGTTTCCCCAGTCAGGAGGAGTCGTGGTTGCTAAAAACTTTACAAGACTGTCTTTAGTGACTTAGTAGGTGTAAAATATTGATTAAAGTGTTGTGCTATATGACTGGCTTCATATTTAGTCTTACATTTCACTTTACGACATGCAAATTTACAAGTGAATCGACGAAATTGGTTCCAAGTGTATTTAGGGTAAAATCATCATAAACTGTTCACCAAAGTCATCAGTCTCTTGTCAACAGAGTACCAGCTAGATGAGCATTTTTACTACAAAGTTAACATGAGTGGCACATTATATAAAGATAGAAGTGGAACGGCTAAGCGCTAAGAAAAGGAAAATAAGAGATGAAGGAAAAGCCAAATAACAAAAAGTAAGATACATAATTTGTTCGTCCTCTTGGAGATGAACTTGACGTTGTCGGCAGCGATTCAGGCCCGCCAATATTGCATGCACAGTCAGGGAGCCAAATTTATAGGTAGCAATTCTAACCATCACTACACTATACACAATGTGTGAGTTAGTTGTAAAGTCTGAAGAGCACAGTGGGACAGGAGAGCGAAGTGGACTTTCCATAGAGAACGAGAGCGCAAAGAAAATGGACATACAAAGCACCGTAGACGACTTCATGGAGCGCAACGCTATGCCCTTCAAATAGGGGTGAGTAGGCCTATCGTACTTCATATTGAAATTGTGTTTGCATGTGATCATATGGGCTGCTGGGCCAGTTTTACTCAAATTTATAGATATTGATATAGGCTACTACTACTGCGCTCTCATTAGTTGAAATCCATCCATCCATTTTCTACCGCTTGTCCCTTTCGAATACCGTAGTTAAATTATGTGTCAAAATTACTTTGTTGCTCTCCGTGTGGCTGAAGCTTGTAAGCCCTGCCGTTGCCACAATATGATTTTACAAAAAAAGAGTGTTGCAGTGATGGGCAAGCTACTTGGAAAATATAGTACGCTAAGCTACTAGTTACTTTTGTTTAAATGTTGCTAAGCTACAGTCCATCCAGAAAGTATTCACAGCGCTTAGATTTTTCCCACATTTTGCTATCTTACAGGCTTATTCCATAATGGAATACAATCATTTGTATCCTCAAAATTCTAATGACAATGAATTTGAGCTTTGAGGACGAAAATTATTTTATTCCATTTTGAAATTGGCTGTAACATGATGTAACATTACAAAATATGTCAAAAGTGAAGCGCTGATGCATCTTCTACATTTGGAATCCTTTGTTCCAATGTTTACAAAGTAGTTATTAAAGCGTTCAACGACTTCGGCATATGTAATTTGTAATATTTTTGTCTAGAAAGTATAGAGCAGGACTGGGCAATTATTTTGACTCGGGGGGTCAAATTTAGAGAAAAAAATGTGTCTGGGGGCCGGTCTGAACTGTGTATATACATTATATATCCATCCATTAATTTCCTACCGCTTTTCCCTTGTGGGGTCGCGGGGGGAGCTGGAGCCTATCCCAGCTGCATTCGGGCGGAAGGCGGGGTACACATTATATATATATATATATATATATATATATATATATATATATATATATATATATATATTAGAGATGCGCGGATAGGCAATTATTTCATCCGCAACCGCATCCCAAAAGTCGTCATCCACCCGAACTAATATTTTATCAAAACCACAACTGCCCGCCACCCGCCACCCACCCGTTGTTATATATCTAATATAGACGATGCAAGGCATTCCTGTTAAAGAAAGGAGACTGGTCCAATGCAGCAGAGACATTCAATGCGTGCCACGCATTAATATCTCTTGGCCACGCATTAGAGCATACTTGCCAACCCTCACGGTTTTACCGGCGCCTCTCCCGATAACCTCCCGGCAGAAATGTTCTCCCGATAAACTCCCGGAATTCAGCCGGAGCTGGAGGCCACGCCCCCTCCAGCTCAATGCGGACCTGAGTGGGGACAGTGGCGACAGTCTGTTTTCACGTCCGCTTTCCCACAATATTAACAGTGTGCCTGCCCAATCACGTTATAACTGTAGAATGATCGAGGGCGAGTTCTTGGTTTCTTATGTGGGTTTATTGTTAGGCAGTTTTATTAACGTCCTCCCAGCGCGGTAACAACACACAACAACAGCAGTCACGTTTTCGTCTACCGTAAAGCAGTTCTTCTGCCGTAAACAGCAATGTTGTGACACTCTTAAACAGGACAATACTGCCATCTACTGGATAGCCTCCAGAACACTGAAATTCAAGTATTTCTTTTATTTATATGTATAATAAAATATATATATATATATATATATATATATATATATATATATATATATATATATATATATATATATATATATATATATATATATATATATATATATATATATATGAAATACTTGAGTTGGTGAATTCTATCTTAAATATATTCCCCTCTTAACCACGCCATTAACCACGCCCCCAACCACGACCCCGGCCCAACCACGCCCACCCCCGACCACAATTTCTTGCCCCTACAAAAACCTCCCCCCCCCCATTTCCTTCCGTGGTCATGTTTCCTCTTACGTCATTGACAGCAATCGATAGCACTTCGGCTTTGACTGCCCGTCGCTGGAAGGATACTTCGTCTTTGACAGCTGCTGGAATCTGAAGAAATCGATTATTGTTTTTTTTTGTACAGGCGCGAAACAGGACAGTCGCGTGCAGGTTAAGGACCCCCGGCAACTTTGTGACTTTATTGGACGCAGGAGTGAAGAAATTTGGTGTGACAGCTGCAGCAGTGCCTGATGAATAATTGCTTGTTTCAAAGAGTGCTGCTCGTTTTTCGTATGTGGGTAACAACATTTAACTATGTATTTTTTTTTCTGAATTGGTTCAACCGCCACCCGCCCGAATTAATTTAAAATCTATTTTTTTCGTCATGCATCCGCCCGACCCGTGGATTATCCGCGGACTCCGTGGTTGTGTACGCAAACCGCGCATCTCTAATATATATACAGTATATATATATATACATATATATTGACGGAGATAGATATCTACATATATCCATATTTAAGAGTTATTTCTTTCTATAGTCATGTTTGAAATAACTAGTGTTTTCTCTTTGTGCTCTTTCTATTTTTTCTCCATCTCATGTCCGATAGTACACTGTAACTTACCTTGAGCTCGGAATGCAGTGAGTAGCAATACTCCTTTTTCTTATCTCATTCTGTCTCTTCTCAGAGTAGAACAATTGACTTGTGTATTACTTCTGGAGGGTGGGGGCGAGGGACATATTGAAGAACACAGCACTTCCGTGAGGTCTTTTAGATCAACTTGGCTACGCAATTGAATGTGTTGTTCTAGGCTGGTCTCTATCTTCAAAGCTTTGAAAATAAATTACAAAATACCTATTCTGTTCTGGTGATCATTTAAACTCAGTTTATGTGTCATCAAAAGAACTTGGGATTGACCAGTAACTTAAATTCCCTTGGAGGAACATCTGGTCCCAGCGCAACAATATGTATGTATGTATGTATGTATGTATATATATATATATATATATATATATATATATATATATATATATATATATATATATATATATATATATATATATATCCATCCATCCATCCATTTTCTACCGCGTATTCCCTTCGGGGTCGCGGGGGGCGCTGGAGCCTATCTTGGCTACAATCGGGCGGAAGGCGGGGTACACCCTGGACAAGTCGCCACCTCATCGCAGGGCCAACACAGTTGGACAGACAACATTCACACTCACATTCTCACACTAGGGCCAATTTAGTGTTGCCAATCAACCTATCCCCAGGTGCATGTCTTTGGAGGTGGGAGGAAGCCGGAGTACCCGGAGGGAACCCACGCAGTCACGGGGAGAACATGCAAACTCCACACAGAAAGATCCCGAGCCCGGGATTGAACTCAGGACTACTCAGGACCTTCGTATTGTGAGGCAGACGCACTAACCCCTCTGCCACCGTGCTGCCCCTATATATATATATGTATATATATATATATATATATATATATATATATATATATATATATATATATATATATATATATATATATATATATTTATGTATGTATGTACTGTATATACAAACCCCGTTTCCATATGAGTTGGGAAATTGTGTTAGATGTAAATATAAACGGAATACAATGATTTGCAAATCATTTTCAACCCATATTCAGTTGAATATGCTACAAAGACAACATATTTGATGTTCAAACTTATAAACTTTTTTTTTTTTTGCTAATAATCATTAACTTTAGAATTTGATGCCAGCAACACGTGACAAAAGTTGGGAAAGGTGGCAATAAATACTGATAAAGTTGAGGAATGCTCATCAAACACTTATTTGGAACATCCCACAGGCGAACAGGTGAATTGGGTGGGTGGGTGCCATGATTGGGTATAAAAGTAGATTCCATGAAATGCTCAGTCATTCACAAACAAGGATGGGGCGAGGGTCACCACTTTGTCAACAAATGCGTGAGCAAATTTTTGAACTTACTGGGAAGATGAGCGACGTTATGGCAAAGGTTCCTCGGGTCCGCTGGTCTTGATCCGCGATTGTCTGCAGCCGTGTCGCTGCGTGGGTGTGCTGCGCTCAGCGCGAGCAGGGGCGTGTCTGGGCGCGCTGCCAGAGGGGGTGCTGGCAGACCCAGCTGCCGGGTAAACGTGGGTCCTATTTTTAGGAACACTAGGCTCCAGCACCCCCCGCGACCCGGAACGGGACAAGTGGTAGAAAATGGATGGATGGATAATACAAAACCTCACAATAATCCATCCATTCATCCATTTTTGATTAAAAGCTAAAAATGTCTTAAAAAACGAAATGGAAATTTTATTTTTTCTTACTGAATGAGACACCCAGAATGTACATGAAAATAAAGAATTTGGGATTTAAAATATTAACTATGAATGATAATACACTGAATATTGACAACATATGAACGTCACACACCCTCTCAATCGACATATTTTACAATCACACGAAACGCAACACAAATGCAACAAACACAGCGAAATATGAACACTAAGGGTAAAAAAAACTACAATCTGATACATCACTAAGCTTTAGAACTTTGTTGTAAAAAATCTCCTTCAGCATCTGTCCCTGACACCCGCATTTCAGACTAGCCGCTCTGGAAACACTCTGTGGAAACGCACCCCACCCACACCACTTGGTGCCTCGTCTGAGCTGATGTGATTTAGGTTACCATAGTAATCTGGAATCTGCAAAAGCGCAGATTCCAACCATTGAAATACTATAGTTCAATCTTTACGCTAATTAGAAAACATCACTGCACATCAGAATGGCAGCTACAGTTTCAATCTTAATGATGAAAAAAAAATATTTGGGAATGTCCGGTGGGCCAGATTGAAAATCTTAAAAAGCCCCCGGGCCTCAATTTGACCAGGTCTGCTATAGAGGCTAATCCATTTCTTACAATACCATTTAAGATGCCCGATGTTGCTCTCATGTTGTTTTTGTTCTTATCTAATAATTGACAGTAATAGTATTTCCTACATGTTCTTTGTATACTAGTTAGATTGTTCTTGTACTTTTTGTACTTGATTTTGCATCCGTGCATCTTTGTGTAATAAATTTTCTGTATAATGTATATTCTTCTTTTTACAAGCGTTTTTCAGTCTTTGTGTCATGCACAGTTGATAGTTCTTCATTTGCTTCTTACTAAATTGTTTCCATGGACAATGTTTGTCATAAAGCACCATGAAAGTATTTTTTAAAATTACCATATGCATCATCTACATCAGTTTCACAACACACATTGTCCCAACTTCGATCCCTCAGATTATTTTTAAGAGTAGTCATACTGTGCAGATGTGGGTGTATTTTGAAAGGTTTAGAGGCAAATATATAAGCGATCATGAAAAAAAAAAAATTAAATGGGAAGTTGTGGATTTAAATACTCTTGAGAAAAATATGTTTTTAGCGATTTAAACCATTTATCATCACCAAGACGTTACTGCTCACTACAACTTCACTTCATTTGACACTCACTGTATTTAGAGAAGAAAATATTAGAATTACATTTGAGGGGTTCACAAATTAAACATTAATCTGTGAAAGACAAAATTGGGATTAATTTGTGCATCGTAAGTAATTTATTTGATTGACATAAGTGCCTTGCTGCTGTGATCATGACACTAATGAGAAAAAAGGATACATTTGTTTGCAGTTGTTTCTCTAATATTAGTCTCATCTACAATTCAAGTCAGCAGTTGTTTTTTATGGTGTGAGGTTCATATTTTGTCTCATTATTTAGCTGTAGATGTCCCTGTTGTTCAGCAATGTTTGCGAGCAATATCAACATTTATTCATCTAGTTTAGTAATACTATTAAGGATATTTTCTTGATGCTAACAAATATCACTAAAGATGTAATAATGTGGTCATCCTGCACAACAACAACAACAATGCTTTTAGTTTATGTTATGAAAATGAACAATGGCGATATGGTAGATTGGACCAACAATTACAATGTTTATTAATAGGACTTAACATGACATTAGTTTATTTGCACAACAAGGTCTTCGTAGTTATATTTAGGGATAGCAACCACAAAAGAACACAAACTAATGTGATCTCTTGTCCTTTTCTTACGTTTAGTTTGGCTATCAAACCCCACTAATACAGTAGACAATAAACTTGATTGCATCACAGAAAGTTTCTGAAAAAATCAAATGTTTAAACAAACATTTTACAAAGTGATCGCTGCAGACACAAGCGTTTCGATTGTATTCCACAAGATGGTGAAAGTGATATTTTTAATAGCCATTTGCTTTGACGCACTTTCGTTTTTCCCCTGACTTTATTACCTTCATGAGCCACTTCTTTCAGGACTTTATAAAAGCGTTTTCCTATCTCTCTATTTGAATGACTGGAACACCCAAGAACAGAACGGCAATATGGCATTTTTGATCAAACTCTACACTCACTCTCACTTGTTTTAATGCTACGCTCAAACTGCTTGACCATCGAGTCAATTAAGCCGCAAAGAAAAAAAACAGATATGACGTCATATGCAACCCAGCTATACAATCCTCAAACCTTTCAATATTTGACTTAGGTGTTCTATATATACAGTACATTTTTGCTTTTTTCATGATATATTTCAGTCGTTACACACTCTATAGTATTTTCAACAGCAAATTACATGTTTTTTACCACTTTGTAGTCATTCATCACATAAATTGCAACTCCGCCTCCACTCTTGTTGGTTCTGTAGTAAATATGTATTCCCCTTTCAGCATTGATCCATGTTTCTGATACAGCAGTCACTTTGACTCGTCCTAAAAATACTTCATACTGTTGTATTTTGCATCCAAACTCTTGCAGTTTATTGTTGGATTTAATGCTGGTATTGTATTGTCCGTCCGTGTAATGTAAACAATTATTTTGGATATTGGAGAAAAAAATTGTATCTGGATCACAATTATTCTGCAACTCTGGATTTTTTTTGGTCTATGCAGTGATAGGATTTTAATTCAATGTTTGATTCAGTGTTGCTTGTATTCGTCATGGATGTGGTAATGTTGTTTGTAGTTACTGAAATATATCGAGTTATTCCATATTCCTGATGACCATTACCCTTGATTCTTCTGGCGTTCCATTTATAAATAGTTTGCAATTTGTAGTCCATGTTTGCTGAATGTTTCCTTGTTTTTTTAAGATGCTAGCCTTTCTAGCAATGTCAGCGTTTGTATTCAGTGAATATTCATTTATATACACATTGTAACGGCTGGGTCGCATCGTGGTGCGAGGTGTTCTCCCAAGGATGCAGACGGCTTCGGACACAGCTTGCAGGTAGGAAAATTATTTATTTCAGCAAATAAATCAGACAGAAAAAAACAAAAACGTGCTCATAGCACAGAAGACAAAAAACAAAGGGGCTAGCGTGGGAGCTAGCAAGCAAAAATACATAGCATGAAAGCTAGCAGGAAACAAAGTGGTCGTTAGCTGTTGCGTAAAAGCAAATTAGGCAGCCAGGCCGAGTGAGGCCCGGGCAAAGACTAAATAGCCCTCTGATTAGCGCTCGGGCAACAGGTGCGCGTCCTGAACGCTAACCAGAGGCAGGTGAGCACAATCTGCCGTCATGGCAACAGAAACAAAAAACAAGGTGCTGAAAACACATGTGACTTGAAAACGTAAACAAACTATGATCCGGGCAGCGGATCCTAACAGTACCCCCCCCTAAAAGGACAGATTCCAGATGTTCCTTGAAAACAATAAAACAACTGGAACCCAAAAAAAACAAGCAATAGTTCACGAGTCAAGGGCGGGCGGGGGGAGGACCTGGCGGTGGGTCGCCAGGCCATGTGTCCCCGAATCCACCGGGGACGAGTCAAGTGGCGGCGGCGAATGGAACGCCGAGGCGGGCGACCACGGAAAGGCCACATTCGTGGCCGCTGAGAAGGTGGGCGTGAGTGGCGCCCGAAGTTCAGCAGCCTCTGAGTCCTGCAACAAAGTCTTGGATGTCGCTGCTGTTTGCGCCACTGGCGTCCGTTACCTGACCTCTGAGAGAGCTGCTTGCGCAGCCGGACCACTCGAGGTCGCTGAGACGTCGCCGTGGAAGCGGTAGGCGTCGACGTCGCCGTGGCAGCCGGAGGAGTCGACGTCGCCGTGGCAGCCGGAGGAATTGACGTCGCCGTGGCAGCCGGAGGAGTCGACGTCGCTGTCGTGGCAGCCGGAGGAGTCGACGTTGTGGCAGCAGGAGGAGTCGCTGTCGTGGCAGCAGGAGTCGCTGTCGTGGCAGCCGGAGTCGCTGTCGTGGCAGCCGGAGTCGCTGTCGTGGCAGCCGGAGTCGCTGTCGTGGCAGCCGGAGTCGCTGTCGTGGTAGCCGGAGTCGCTGTCGTGGCAGCCGGAGTCGCTGTCGTGGCAGCCGGAGTCGCTGTCGTGGCAGCAGGAGTCGCTGTCGTGGCAGCCGGTGCTGGTGCGAGAACCAGTCGTAGTACAGGTGCTGGTGCGAGAACCAGCCGTGGTGCAGGTACTGGTGTGAGAACCAGTCGTGGTGCAGGTACTGGTGCGAGAACCAGTCGTGGTGCAGGTACTGGTGCGAGAACCAGTCGTGGTGCAGGTACTGGTGCGAGAACCAGCCGTGGTGCAGGTACTGGTGCGGGAACCAGCCGTGGTGCAGGTACTGGTGCGAGAACCAGCCGTGGTGCAGGTACTGGTGCGAGAACCAGCCGAGGTGCAGGTACTGGTGTGGGAACCAGCCGAGGTGCAGGTACTGGTGTGGGAACCAGCCGAGGTGCAGGTACTGGTGCGGGAACCAGCCGAGGTGCAGGTACTGGTGCGGGAACCAGCCGAGGCGCAGGTACTGGTGCGGGTACCAGCCGAGGTGCAGGTACTGGTGTTGGAACCAGCCGAGGTGCAGGTACTAGTGTTGGAACCAGCCGAGGTGTAGGTGGCCTAGCTGGCGGTTGCGGCTTAGCAGGCCGAAAAACCGGTGGTGGCGGCCGGGCAGGTGGTTGCGGTCTAGCATGCAGACGGACCGGTGGCGGTGGCCGAGCAGGAGGTTGTGGCTTAGCTCGCCGAAGGACAGGTGGCGGTGGCCGAGCAGGAGGTTGCGGCTTAGCACGCAGACGGACTGGTGGCGGTGGCCGAGCAGGAGGTTGCGGCTTAACACGCCGAAAAACTGGTGGCGGTGGCCGGGCATGAGATTGCGGCTTAGCAGAGTGTCGTTGTGCCACCCCACTAGCACAGCTCCCAGCACTAGCCACCCCCTCAAGAAGCGGATACCAGACGCGCTCCTTGCGGTTTGGAACCGTCTTCAAGGGTGGGTGGAGGGAGGTCAGGAGGGGGGTATACTCCTCCCCTTTAAAATGTCCAAAATGTCTATTCTCACCCCCCACTTGAGATTGGGTGGGAGCACAAGGGAAAAAAAGTCAGTGTAGTGGGCGGGGCAATAGACACTGGGGGTGGAGATTGAGTCCTGGAGGACATTGACAAACCTGGTGAGCGGGTTTGTAAAAAAAATTCCTAATAATGTTTTATTTTAGAATTAAAGTCCTTAGGAAGTGGCTGACAAAAAGGAGTAGAAGATGGACAAAAATAATCTTGAATTGTGATGTCATCAGAAAAGGACGGTGGCGCGTCTTCAGAAAGCGCGTCATTAGGGGGCATCAATGGAATGACGTCATTGTCGCTGCTGTCCAGGTGACTGACAGCCCAGTCGGAGAAATGTTTGGCAAAGTGGTCGATAGGGTTGCCAAACATCTGAGGGGAAGCTTGGGCAGCTTGTAGCTTGCTTCGGTCCGGGGAAGGAGCTTGCGGGAGGAGCTTGCGGGAGCAGCGCGTCTTGACGGCGAGGGAAAGACCTTCTGGCCGGCTTCCGTCTTTGCCGGCGCGCCCGGTACTGCGGTGTAGCGGCGATGTCTTCCGACCAGAGGGAGTCGATGGGGATAAGAGAGCCTCCAGCTCCCCACATGAGATTCGACCTCTCCTCCGTCGAATAGCGAAGCGTCTCGGCTTCCATCGCTCGCAACACCTCCCACGTACCTTCGTCCAGCTCCTCGGAGTCCGTTGCGGAAGAACTTTTTCTTGCTGGCTGCCTACTGTAACGGCGGGGTCGCATCGTGGTGCGAGGTGTTCTCCCAAGGATGCAGACGGCTTCGGACACAGCTTGCAGGTAGGAAAATTATTCATTTCAGCAAATAAATCAGACAGAAAAAAACAAAAACGTGCTCATAGCACGGAAGACAAAAACAAAGGGGCTAGCGTGGGAGCTAGCAAGCAAAAATACATAGCATGAAAGCTAGCAGGAAACAAAGTGGTCGTTAGCTGTTGCGTAAAAGCAAATTAGGCAGCCAGGCCGAGTGAGGCCCGGGCAAAGACTAAATAGCCCTCTGATTAGCGCTCGGGCAACAGGTGCGCGTCCCGAACGCTAACCAGAGGCAGGTGAGCACAATCTGCCGTCATGGCAACAGAAACAAAAAACAAGGTGCTGAAAACACATGTGACTTGAAAACGTAAACAAACTATGATCCGGGCAGCGGATCCTAACACACATTTGATCCTTTTAACTTTCTTCCCTGTTTTAGTAGTGTAATTTTGTGTTTTTGGTTTACAAACCTCTGGATTATTGCTAGTGTCGATCCGTCTGTTTTTCTTTGGAGTCGATCCAAGTCCCTGGACGTCGAGATGAACGTCGCATCCTCTTTCGCTCAGGCTTGGGGACAAAATCAACTATTCGGATGATCCCACACTTCCTCCTTTTTCTACTGTGGATCACGGATTTATATTTTAAACCTCCTCGGATACTTTACCCTCTTGAAAATGAGAGTCGGGAACACGAAATGGACATTCACAGTGACTTTTATCTCATGGACAATACATCAGCGAAGCACTTTAGCTTCGGAGCTAACGTGATAGCATCGTGCTTGACTGCACATCGAAACAAAAGAAACATGCCCCTGACTGGAAGGATAGACCGAAAGTCAACAATTCTACTATTACTTCTACTATCAGGAGACACTGAACTCAACCCTGGACCTGTAACCACACGGTTAATGTTGTCCCGCCTGGCGAAGACTAGTAATGCTACTGCTAGCGACGCCATTGAAGCAACTTAGCTACGGGACCTCCTATCGGCGCATCTCAACTCAAGCTCACCTGTGCTCCAGCGATCGGTGGCTCGATGGAGGACTTTGCCCCGTTCATCGACACGGTCGGTGGTTCGTTGGCGGCGGTGGAGGACGACCCAGACATCGGTAAAGGCAGCGACCTGGCGGCGAACGGCGTGGCGAACGGCGTGGCGAACGGCGTGGCGAACGGCGTGGCGAACGGCGTGGCGAACGGCGTGGCGAACGGCGTGGCGAACGGCGTGGCGAACGGCGTGGCGAACGGCGTGGCGAGCAGCGCGGCGGCGGCGGTGTAGGACAACCCAGACATCGGGGAAGGCAGCGAACTGGCGGCGAACGGCGTGGCGAACGGCGTGGCGAACGGCGTGGCGAACGGCGTGGCGAACGGCGTGGCGAACGGCGTGGCGAACGGCGTGGCGAACGGCGTGGCGAACGGCGTGGCGAACGGCGTGGCGAACAGCGCGGCGGTGCAGGACGACCCAGACATCGGTGATGGCAGCGACCCGGCAGCGAACTGCACGGAGATGAACAGCGCGGCGGCAGTCAACGAGGTGACTGTCGACATCGACACCCCGGTCTAGGGATGTCCCGATCCGATATTTGGATCGGATCGGCCGCCGATATTTGCCAAAAAATGCGTATCGGCAGGGCCTGGGAAAATGCCGATCCAGATCCAGTTTTTTTTTAAAACTCCGGTCCGTGTTTTCCAACGCACCGATTTAAATAATACATTCCACTTTTCTGCTGCTACCTAATTTCTGTTCCGCATTTTCCAGCCCACCTTCAACACATCCACAGGTCTGTGGATTCTCACGCAGTTGCTTTTAGCTGCTGGCATTACACGACAGGCTCTTCTCACTCTTTTCTGTGTCTCCCTCTCATAGACAGCAAGCGCACCTTACACATGTCACATACTGTCACGTCATACGTCACATACGTATACGCCCTCTCCGAGCAGAGAGGTAGCAGCATGGCTAACGTTAGTTGTGATGCTAGCGCAGCCGTGCGAGCAACGTTCCCTCTAAGGTGCGCGCCTGTGCAATTGCGCACTGCTCAAGCGTCCTCTGCGCTTAGCAACAATATGCCATGCACAAAATCAAATAAAAAATAAGCGCATAACAATTTTCGACACACGGACACGACAGAGAAAACAGTTTTCGTCATCATTGTTCAAATATTGTAACGTCTGTCGAGACGCTTATCTCCATTCGGTGCCACACGCCCAAACCATCAAAATGCAGAGGCAAAAATTTCCACATCAACACCGTATGAAAAAAATAGTGATTTTTTTAGTTGTGATTTCCTTCTCTGCATAAAAGTTTAAAAGTAGCATATATTAATGCAGTATGAAGAATAATGTTTTAATGTAGACATGCAAGCCTTGAAAGAAAATTTTGAAAATCAAGACTACATTTCCTGCAATTGAGTGCAATTCTACCCTATATTTTAACTTTAGATTTATTCTCAAATCAAACTCTTTTGGCTGTCTTTTTGACACTTACATCCGGCGCCCTCCTCCACACCCCGGATTATAAATAATGTAAATAATTCAATGTGATTATCTTGTGTGATGACTGTATTATGATGATAGTATATATCTGATAGTATATATCTGTATCATGAATCAATTTAAGTGGACCCCGACTTAAACAAGTTGAAAAACTTATTCGGGTGTTACCATTTAGTGGTCAATTGTACGGAATATGTACTTCACTGTGCAACCTACTAATAAAAGTCTCAATCAATCAATCAAAACACATAGAATCATCACACTGCTGTGATTATATGCATCAAGTGTTCATTCAAGGCTAAAGCAAAATATCGAGATATATATCGTGTATCGCAATATGGCCTTAAAATATCGCAATATTAAAAAAAGGCCATATCGCCCAGCCCTAGTCCAATGATGCCATTTCTGTTTGTCATGTATAATGTTGTCTATTTTGTGTTTATCCTTGAATAAACAGGTCATTTTCTTGTTACCAACCTATGTGTATTATTCAAACTCCCCTAATTCAGCTGGCTAGTTGTTATCAAGAGTACTAAAACCCTTTTCAACATGATTCTGACAACTAAGTAGGCTAAATAACTTTAAACTTTAATACATGCTCGGACAGGCCAGTATCGGTCAGTATCGGTATCGGTCAGTATCGGTATCGGATCGGAAGTGCAAAAACAATACATATCGGATCGGAAGTGCAAAAACCTGGATCGGGACATCCCTACCCCGGTCTGCAGTGGAGACGGTGTGGCGGGGGTCCACGCGGCCTCTCCCCGGTCCCTGGCGGTCGAGGACGCGGCGTCTGGACCCACGGCATACACAGGATTTAGAGGCGTCTTCATACATCCATTTTCTTTATTTTTTTTGTCTTCAAACGGACAAAACCCCGCCAAAATGAAATCCACCCCCAGCCCCACCCCCGCCCACCCTACCTGGCCCCCCCTCTCCACTGTCCCCTCCCCCTTCACCTGGATGAAGATCAATATGCCTCTCTCTCTCTCTCCCTTCTCTCCCTCCTGCTCTCCAACTTCAACTTCAATAACAACCAACAACTTTTCTGGACAGTACCACTACACTGCGGACTCTGATGCTCTTTTTGGTTCCAGTGTCGTCCGGAGCTGTCTTTGCACTGGAAGAACAACCCCGCAGCGAGCTGCGGACCCCCTACTTGACACTTTTCGGTTACCAGAAAGGACAGGAATAAAAACGGTGGGGGCGTTTGTATGTATATTCACCAAGATATTAGATACATAACTCGCACTGATCTTAACCACAATGACCTGGAATCTGTGTGGGCGGAAATCAAATTTAAAAACGCTAAATTAAAGTATTTGTTATTCCTTTACTAAATCAAAGGGTAGGCCACTAATTGTGTTCTGTGAGATGGTTTTACTGCAGGCTGGTAACAGCGATCGCTCTGAAGGAGGGTCATAGACGGAATGTTTGCCTCGTATAAAAACATTGAGGTTTTTGCCTCTATCTGTGGTAGAGATTTAACTTAGTGGTCTACATCAGAAATTGTTTTGGTCCAGGGTCTTAGGACCCTGGAAGGAGGGTATGTCGTAGAATTTCTGACCTTTTGACCTATATTTCTTGTCTATTAAGAATGTCTGCTCATTTTCAATTCTCTTCTATTTTGTGCCATTGAATGGACCAGTTGTGGGACAAAGGTGAATATGGAGTTATGCCAACCTGTCTACAGAATGTTTAGATTTTTCAAATATGACTAAGAGACACGAGGTTGTTTTGGAACAGACAAACCAAAACAAAACAATCATGACACACGAGATAAAAACAGTGACGCACGAGATAAAAAACAGTGACGCACAAGAGACATATAAAAAATGGCAGAAGACCGGGACTCGAGAGTGATTTTGGCTTGTGTGTGTCTTGTGTGCTCCGGAGTACATTGTGTCTGCTTGCACGGACAACTCAATTCAAACTGCACTTCTGATAATGGGTAAATAAATGTGTTGTACTAAACTACTTTTGTTGCCTGCTTAAGCTTCGGACAATCCACCACACAAGGGTGAAGTGTCTTGCTCAAGGACACAACGGATGTGACTAGGATGGTAGAAGGTGGGGATTGAACCAGTAACCCTCAGATTGCTGGCACGGCCACTCTCCCAACTTCGCCACGCCGTCCCCTAAGGAGATGGCTGGGGCTCCTTCGGTCCTTAGGCAGCATTGCTCTTTATGGCCATTCTACCAAGCTGCAGCTCCCTCTCAGGGGACTGTTGGAGGAATTCAAGGTCACCCGCTCCAGAGAGGTAATGATGTACAGTGACTCCGCAGATGTCAAGGTCGCCTCGGCAGGAATCGTTGTTAAGACCGGGAGGAAGTGGCACACACAAGAAGCCATAAGCAGAGCAGAGGCGCGGCTGAGGCACAAAACCTTGTTGGGTATTGTGGCAAGGCTTCGGCAGCTTTCCAAAGCCACGCTTGGACCGGGCTCGTGGCAAGGAGAAGCGCCAACTGGTCCAAGAGGAGATCCGTGCAGAGGTGGAGGAAGAACGTTGCTGCCGGATGGTCAGCATGTCCAAACAAGGGGCGTGGACAAGGTGGGAGCATGCAGAACCTCGAAAACTCACCTGGGCAGAGCTCTGGAGATCTGAACCTCTGCACACAAAATTCTTCATACAGTCTGTGTACGATGTCCTCCCATTCCCCGCCAACCTGCACATAATAATAATAATAATAATACCTGGGATTTATATAGCGCTTTTCGAAGTACCCAAAGTCGCTTTACATGTACATCTGGGGCCTAGCAGACACTAGCAAACCGTGCCAGAGGAGGGGCACCTTGGAGCACATCCTGAGCTGTTGCCCAAAGGCACTAGGGGAGGGGCGGTATCGCTGGCGCCACGACCAAGTTTTAAAAGCCCTGGCGGATTCTATCTGCGCAGCGATACAAAACAGCAAGTCCCAGGCCGCCCCGAAGCAGTCAATCACCTTCATCAGAGCAGGACAGAAAACAAGCCGCCAGCCCAACTTCTCAGGA